>NC_054710.1:17566365-17613865 GCF_016097555.1 Gigantopelta aegis | reverse complement strand
ACGTTATCCTGTCTCACTATGTAATTATATTCATATCGTGTATATATTACAGTGTATCAGTATCGTACACGCACACACGTTATCCTGTTTCACTATGTAATTACATGCATATCGTGTATATATTGCAGTTTATCAGTATCATACACGCCGGGCAAAAAGGGAGGCAGCTTCGGGCTGCCTCTTGGCGCGAAGATCTCTATCGAGGAAGGAACGTTCTTAAAGAAAGATCATATAACGTGTCTGGTGTTAGCGCCGTCAGACAGATGGCGGCAAAATCCCCAGTTGGCCCCAGACGAGCATATCGCAAGTGAATATTTTCACCTGACGTCATCACATGCCACTCTGAAGAAGCCGGTCATTGTTCAGCTGCCGTTCTACCCAATCGACGATCAACACATGGAACTTAACGTCAAAGGCAAATGGAAGGACGACACTGATTGGATAAACACTGGGTTTTTGAAAAAAGTATTTGTTTTATTTTAATTATTTTATTTTGTCAGTTTTCTTTTTTCTTTTCTTTTTTTTCCTTTATGTGATCTTTATTATTTTTGTTTCTTTCGTATTTTCTGTTCTTTCATTTGTTCTTTCTTTTTTTGAAAGGAAATCAGATCATGTTTATTTTGGAATGCCCTTATAAGGACATACCGGCCTCGGTGGCGTCGTGGCAGGCCATCGGTCTACAGGCTGGTAGGTACTGGGTTCGGATCCCAGTCGAGGCATTGGATTTTTAATCCAGATACCGACTCCAAACCCTGAGTGAGTGCTCCGCAAGGCTCAATGGGTAGGTGTAAACCACTTGCACCGACCAGTGATCCATAACTGGTTCAACAAAGGCCATGGTTTGTGCTATCCTGCCTGTGGGAAGCGCAAATAAAAGATCCCTTGCTGCCTGTCGTAAAGAAGAGTAGCCTATGTGGCGACAGCGGGTTTCCTCTAAAAACAGTGTCAGAATGACCATATGTTTGACGTCCAATAGCCGATGATAAGATTAAAAATCAATGTGCTCTAGTGGCGTCGTTAAATAAAACAAACTTTACTTTACTTTTATAAGGACATATCGGTGTCGTGTAGTTGGCATCGTAAAGTGACTCTCTTAAATCTCTGTCATATACAAAGACGTAGCGCTCATTACACACAGTACGCATGTGCGTAATGTAAAAAAATCCGGCAATAAGTCCAGGCTGTCTGTAATTGTTCTATAAAATATCATCCTCGAAAAAAGATAGAAAAAAAATGCCTCAGAAAAGGCTCAGAATGCATAATGCTAATTGCTTTCTGGCTACGCCCCTGATACATTTGGAGAGGGTTTATTTAAAGGTTTTGTTGTTCGTACATTTTTACTGCAATAAAAGTTAACGTTTGTTTTGTTTAACGACACCACTAGAGCATCTTGATTAATTAATCATCGGCTATTTGATGTCAAACATTTGGTAACTATGACTCGTAGTCATCAGAGGAAACCCGCTACATTTTTCCTAATGCAGACAGGGATCTTTTATATGCACTTTCCCACAGATAGGAAATTACGTATCACGGCCTATGTCCAGTTGCGGTGCACTAGTTGTAACGAGAACAAACCCAATCAGCTGAATGGATCCACCGAGGTACTGGAATAAACTGTCGCTTGACTCACTCTGGAAAGAGTAGCTGGACTCCCTCTTTAAAAGCACACTGTCACGGATTTAAGGACCGTATTTCTCTAAAAATGGATAATAAATAAAAATTACATTAATTGTTGGAAACCAAATCTATGGTGGAATGAAATCCAAACCATGATGGAATGAAATCCATGCCAACCCTCTCGGCAATTTTAGTTTTTGAATTAAGGACCATTGCCATAATTCAATTATTTTTACAAAATATCATTAATAAATGGAGTGTGGTGGTTATGAAGATGGTTGAATAAAGTACATTTAGGGACAAATCGAATTATTTTTGTTCAGGTAATACTTTGTTAGGCCATTAAATAGGTCAGGGTTAGGGTTAGGGTTTTCCTGTTTTCTCGCTCACCAAACCTGTAACAATTAACCGTTAACCATCTGTCCTGGACAGACAGCCCAGATAGCTGAGTCTTGTGTCCAGGACAGTGTGCTTGAAGCTTAAAGGGACAGACCCTAGTTTCAACCCGTGAAAATTAACACTAAGTTTAGTTAATCTACAAACCTGTAACACATTTGGATAAAGTTACAATTGAGTGAAACATGAGTCTGTGACTTTGAAATGGTGAAATACCCTCAAAAAATAGATTTAAACTCGACTCCATAACTGTTACTTCTTAGACGCACGTGTGTTTTAAAAAAATATGAGAAATTCATTTTGTAATATTAGAAACACCAGGATAACCAAAAACACTTCGAATGTACGGAAATTGATAATCTAAATAATAAAATCTAGTTAAAGTTACCAAAAACGGTTATAATAGTCAAAAATATGTGTTAGTGTTTCAAAACTAGGGTATGTCCCTTTAATTGGATACAAGCACGGAAATAATTAAGATGAAATGAATCAGAATGAATGTATTTATGTTTGGCGAGGCAACTTTCCCCGTTCCAATTTAGGTACGGTCCTATTAAAGTCACATATCCTTGTTTCAGCCCATGGAAACTGACACTAAAAAAGGTTTATTTTGTTTAACGACACCACTAGAGCACACTGCTTTGTTAATCATCGGCTACTGAATGTCAAACATTTGGTAATTTTGACACATAGTCTTAGAAAGAAAACCCGCTACATTTTTTCCATTAGTTGCAAGGGATCTTTTGTATGCACCATCCCACAGACAGGATAGCACATACCACGGCATTTGATATACCAGTCGTGGTGACACTAAGTTTGGTCAGTCTACAACCTTGAAACACATCTGAACGAAGTTACTATAGTGTGTAACGTTGAAACGTGAAAATACTCTCTAAAAACAGACTGGAGCTGGTCTCTATAACCGTTATTTCTTAGAAGTACGTGCGTTTACAGAATTATTAAAATAACATTTCGCGGTATTACAAACACCAGGGTGACCACATACACTTCGATGTAAGAAATGGATAATATTAACAATAAGATGTAAGTAATATCTCATTTCAATTATCAAAAACGTCTCTAATAGTGAACAATACGCCGTAGTGTTTAAAAACTAGGGTCTGTCTCTTTAATCGGGCTTTGTTGGACGCGGGGCGGGATGTAGCCCGGTGGTAAAGCGCTCGCTTGATGCGCGGTCGGTTTGGGATCGATCCCCATCGGTGGGCTCATTGGGCTATTTGTCGTTCCAGCCTGCGCACCACGACTGGTATATCAAAGACCGTGGTATGTGTTATCCTGTCTATGGGATGATGCATATAAAATATCCCTTGCTACTAATGGAAAAATGTAGCGGGTTTCTTCTCTAAGAATATATATGAAAAATTAACCAAATGTTTGATTAATAAATCAATGTGCTCTAGTGGTGGTGTTAAACAAAACAAACTTTAACTGTAACTTTGTTGGACTGTTCCAGGAGGACTCGAGTCCGCCGTGTATCGAACTCGAGCTGACGAAACTCGGCATCTTCGTGGTGACCTTCACTCCGAAGCGAGAGGTATTTGACGTCACTACGCAAGGCTGCCTGTACAACGCGCGCAGGAACCGGCAAATCAGCATCCGCTTTCCTAAAAAGGGAATAGACCAGAACATACAGTGTTCATTACAGGTGACGTATAGAACGACGACTCTGACTGGTACTGGTATTTGTACTGAGCAAATGTTGTTCAGTATATGACATTGATATATATGATTTAAAGTGTGGATTATAAAACACCTGCTAATTAGTAATCGAGTGTGTCAAAGATAGATCCTCGAAAGAAAAAGATGAATGAAATATTGAATGCAGTATAGTGGTACTACTGACTCCCAGAATGATCAACCTACGTACGTACGTACGTACGTACCTACCTACCTACCTACCTACCTGTCTACCTACCTATGTACTTACCTACCTGTCTACCTACCTACCAACCAACCAATCTACCTACGTATCTACGTATCTACCTACCTACCTACCTACCTACCTACCTACCAACCAAACAACCAACCAACCAACCAACCAACCTACCTACCTATGTACCTACGCACGTACGTACGTACCTGCCTATCTACCTACCTACCTTCCTACCTACCTACTAACCTACCTACCTACCTACTGACCAACCAACCAACTTACCGATCTACCTACCTCCCTCTCTACCTACCAACCTACCTGTCTACCTACATACTTATCTTCCTACCTACCTACCTACCTACCTATGTACATACCTACCTACCTACCAACCTACCAACCTACCTATGTACATACCTACCTATCTACGTAGCTACCTACCAACCAACCAACCTACCTACCTACCTACTAAACCTCCCTACCTACCTACCTACTAACTTCCCTCTCTACCTACCTACCTACCGACCGACCGACCGACCTACCTACCTACCTACCTACCTATCAACCTACCTACCTACCAACCTATCTACCTCTCTACCTTCCTACCTACCAACCTACCTCCCTCCCTCTCTACATACCTACCTACCTTCCTACCAACCTACCTATCTTCCAACCAACCTACCTACCTACTAACCAACCTACCTACCTACCTACCTAGCTACCTACCGACCTAAATACATATCTACCTACCAACCTTCCTACCTACCTACCTACCAACGTACCTACCAAGATACATACATACCTACCAACCTTCCTACCTACCTACCTACCAACGTACCTACCAAGATACATATATACCTACCAACCTTCCTACCTACCTACCTACCAACGTACCTACCAAGATACATACATACCTACTAACCTCCCTTAAACTCGACCCGGTTCCGAGTACCCAACTAGACATGGGCGTACATGGGGGGGGGGGGTATGATGGGTTCGACCGAACCCCCCCCCCCCCCCCCCCCCCCTGAAATCGCTTTTTTAATAATTTAACATATCTGACATTGACATCTGACATTATTATATTTACTCAACATAGAAATATATGCCCAATATCTCTGCAATCTATTTTGGAACCCCCCTTTTCAAAATCCTATGTACACCCATGCTAGATGAGAATGAGACAAAAGGAATAAAGTGAAATAGCACTATACATCTTAATTCCAGCGCTAAACATGGATGCCAAATCATGCCATTGTATTGCATTCCATATATTCAACTTTTGTTTTTCTTCCACGTCTCATAGCCATATAATGTAACCGACGGCAAGCAAATGGCAAAATTACGTAAACATTTTAATTAAATGGGAGTTTTCTTCCTTGCACGGGTACTCGAATCTTGAGAACGGACTCATGTCTTGAGAACGGACTCGTGTCTTGAGAACGGACTCGAGTCTTGAGAACGGACTCTTGTCTTGAGAACGGACTCGAGTCTTGAGAACGCATAATACATACATGTCACGACAGTAATATATAGTTTTGTAATTTAAATATGAACAGAAATAAATGTTATTGAAAGAGAGAAAGAATGAAAGAATGAAAGAAACACAGAAAAGACGCAATAAAGTTCTCTATGTGTTCGATAATTATGGATTTTCGAAGCAATATAAGCGCTAAGTGACGTCATAGCTTACGATGATTTTACAATTTCGATTAAGATTGCTTCGAAAATATGGGCCCACGTTTGCTAAAAGAAAACACAAAACACAAATTGTTCACGAGTGCCCGGTTTTCTGAAAACGCCTTCGTTTGAAACTTGTGTTCTATTTTTAGATAAAGCCGATCGTTCCCGAAACGCTGCAGTTCTGTAAAGCGTGGTTCCCCACGGAATGTCGCGATCTAGTCACAGCCAGCGAGTTCATCGACATCCTGCCCAACATAAATCCGACCTTCAAGCGCGCAGCCACCGTCAAACTTCCGCTTCCGGCGGGGGTGGAGGTGGAGGGGGACAGCACGGAAGATATCGCCGTGGTGACCAGGACAGACGACCAGGGCTGGGTCCTCGTCAAGTCACACTACAGGTTCACGCGCAACTCGGTCTCGTGTGACGTCAGACACTTGTCAAGGTAACGGCGATCAAATGAAAGGAAGGTCTCTTTGTTTAACGACACCACAGAACATTTTTAAATTGTGACTATTTGGTGTCTAAAATATGGTTATTTCAACACTTTGTCTCCAGGCAAATAAATAAATGTTGGGGGTGGTGTTTGAATATGAACCAAGTGGACCATTTTTCTATTTTGTTTTTGTACCACCAGAAACTCCATATGTTTAAACCTATATGTTTTAGTTCTGAAAGCGGACCATTTGCTTCAGCGTCCGAATCCCCCCCCCCCGAACCCCCCATCCTACGCCCTTGAACAGTATGTATTAACACATTCCTTTCTTCTGCGACAGGTTCTGCGTGTGTCAGACTAGGCCGAGCAGACAGACGGCAATGCCACGCGCCGCCTCCGTTCTGGAGTCGCGGACGATGCAGGACAGTGTAGCGCTATCCGTGTTCCTGTCGGTACGGGAAAAGTCGTGGCGCGTTCTCGTCGAAGCGTTTCCCGAAGACCGGGCCGAGGCGAGGATAAACAAGCGGACGTGCGCCGGATTCATACACCTCAAGAGAGAGGAGCGCGGCACCGCGCAGGAGGAAAACAAGTTCTTCAACAACAGGCGCGCGCTCTCTGCCAAGGAGTGCAAGCGAAAGCCTGACACCCTGGAGGTATTCGAGGGCCACCACTGGGAGGTGAACTTCCACGGCGACGTCAAGGTCAGCTTCGAGAGCGACTTCCACGACAACAAGGTGCTTGAGTACTTCAAGTATCTGCCCGAGAGTTACCGGAGTTTCACGATCGAGCCAAGGAATAACGAAGAGAAGGCGCTGAGCGGGATCGTCGAGCTGACTGCGGTGCACGGGGCGGGAGACAAGGAAAACGCGAAGATACAGTTCAAGGTGAACATAGACGAGGACGCGGTCAAGTTGTACTTCAGACCGGAAGGGTCGAACGTGTTGTCGGAACCGGAACCCGAACCCGAACCGGAGAAAGCGCAGGTCAGCTTCAGCTGCCCAGTGGTGTCGACGTCGGTGCCGGAGCCGAAGATTGACCAATCAGCGTCGAGATCCAGCAGACAGATCTCCATTGACGTCACCGAGCGACTGACGAGGTTGCCGAGAAGAGCGAAAATAGGTGAGAAAACCGGTACAGAGGTAAAGTGTGTTTTATTTAACGACACCACTAGAACACATTGATTTAAGGTAAGCAAAGACCCCTAACGGCGTGTTAATGAACCTGACCAAATATCTGTAGCCCCTGAATCTAAGCTTTTTGGAGCAAATCTCACACCTTGAAACGTTTACAGACAGACAGACAGATAATTTATGAACGTCTCACCTTCTGTACATCACACATTTACAAACTAAAACAGACATAACAGTACATAAGATATTCTTTGCAGAATTACGAGAGACTGTGTAGTTAATAATACAAGTATGTACAATTAAAATAATAAAAATAGTAACGCTATTGTGTATTTAAAAAGTCTTTACAACGTTGTAAAATATATAAAAACAGTTTTGGCTGATACAAATGCAAGGTTAGGCTCTGACATTAAAACACATAACGTTTTTTAAAACAGGTAACAACATAACATGTGTACGACACAACTGAGCATACTGGAAGATCTTCATATAACGGACAGTTTATAAAAACTTGAATTTCATCCTCAACAGATTTGCTATAACATATTTGACAGAATCGTTGATCTGCCGGCAGATTCTCATATCGGGCGGTCGAAATTTCGCAAAGGCACTCCTATATCGGTCTGGCATTAAATTGGAGGCATATTGCTCAACTCAATACCTATTCTTACACACCCGTTGGTGAGAACATCATTCGTTGTTTAAGATAACACATACTTGTTAACACATGTACGTGTGTTAACGATTTCAAGAAATACGACTGGCTGCTCCTAGGTGATGACCAGGTCACCAATGCCATATATCCAATGAAAAACAACATGAGTGAAATCGATTACCTTGTGACGTATAGTTAACCTGCCAATCATGTATGTGTGATGCGTAAGTCAGCCACAAGTGCAAAGGGTTCTAAATATCTTTTAGTCGAAAAATATGTTAAAATGTGCTTAAAACCTGGTTTTTGAGGATATGTAAAAAAAAGAATAATACATTCGTGTTCGTTAGATACCATTTATCTCACAACTCGTCACATAAATGGTTAAAGAAATAGAGAATAATACATGCGCGGCCATCAGATACTATTATCTCACGACGAGTTGTTTTAAAATGTATCTAACGAGCGAAGGCGAGTTTGATACGTTTTTAAACAACGAGTTACAACATGTAGCTGACATACACACCACAGACACATGATTGCCAGGTTAACTATACGTCACAGTGTAATCGATTTCCATCGTGTAGATTTTTATTGGACGTATGGCATTGGCGACCTGGGCACCGTTCCACGAAGCGATCTTAGCCCTAAGATCACCGTAATTGCACAGCTAACATAAGCACTTACGGTGATCTTAGGGCTAAGATCGCTTCGTGGAACGGGGCCCTGGTCATCAGCTAGGAGCAGCCAGTCGTGTGTCTTGAAATTGTTAACACACGTACGTGTGTGACCAGGATATGTGTAATCTTAAATAATGCATGATATTCTCACCAACGGGTGTGTAAGAAGCTCATTTATTACCCATATGGTTAAAACTATATAGGTACATATCAAAGTGATACGTCCCACTAAAATGCCAAGTGGGACGTAACACTTTTGACGTCACACAATGACGTCATCAAGTGGTGCACTACAACCTTGCAAGAACGTCAACGAAACGAGATGAGTGATATGAATTAAGATCGATTATGGGTAATAAATAGGATATTAAACTCGCTATCATTTCGTATCATGTGTATGTCCCTCGTGAAATAAAAAATTTTCACTCGGGACATGAACATGATACGAAATGGAAGCTCGTTTAATATCCTGTAATTACCAACCACAGTAGGGTTCCTAATCGTCTGGTGCAGGTAGTTTTGCAATTTGAGGGCATCCTCCTTACACCTTGGCTGGAGCTTGGTCAGTGCAAAATGGCGTGCCGTTTGCAAAATGTGTCCAGGGCTCCTATGAACCCCCAGCCGCGGAACACCCTGGACACATACAGTAACTCGGATGTTGGCAGCACATCATCAAGATTCTAATCTGTCCGAGTCTGATTACTGAGGTGACAGATGGAGCGCCACCTTGTGAAGGGGGCGGGGCGTAGCCCAGTGGTAAAGCGTTCGCTTAATACGCGGTCGGTCTAGGATCGATCCCCGACTGTGGATCCATTGGGCTATTTCTCTTTCCAGTCAGTGCCCCACAACTGGTGTAATAAAGGCCGTGGTATGTACTATCCTGTCTGTGGGATGGTGTATATAAAAGATCCCTTGCTGTTAATAAAAAAGAGTAGCCCGTGAAGTGGCGACAGCGGGTTTCCTCTCTCAATATCTGTGTGGTCCTTAGCCATATGTCTGATGCCATATAACCGTAATTGAAATGTGTTGAATGAGTCGTTAAATAAAACATTTCCCTCTTCCATCTTGTGAAATAAACGATCTCAGTTATGACCAATCGTAGGCCTACATAACGAACTTTGGTTCATTTAATTAACAGTTCCAGCATACATAAAATTATTTTAAAATACTAGTATATTGCGCTGTTCAATGTTTCAATGCAGCTTCTACGCTCTCCATATTAGAATTCAATGTCAAAATGACCTCGAATTGCAAAGATGACCCCAGACAACGATTGTCCATCCCATGTTTAGTGGAAATATATGTAGATGCCTCATTTCTAATGTTCAAAATAATGAACAACGACCATCTTGGATTTGAAGGTCGTGATGACCTTAAACCGGCCTCGGTGGCGTCGTGGTTAAGCCATACAGACTGGTAGGTACAGGGTTCGCAGCCCGGTACCGACTCCAACCCAGTGCGAGTTGGGTAGGTGTAAGGCCACTACACCCTCTTCTCTCTCACTAACCAACTAACCCACTGTCCTGGACAGACAACCCAGATAGCTGAGGTGTGTGCCCAGGACAGCGTGCTTGAACCTTAATTGGATATAAGCACGAAAATAAGTTGAAATGAAAATGATGACCTAAAATTGCAAAAATAATCTCTCCTAAAGATTGTACATCCTCCTTTTAGTGCAATTAGACACCTAGCTTATGATTTAGCTCAACCATTTCAGAAGTTCCCGGCTTTTTAAATTACCAATGTGTTGGACAACGCCCGTATTGGACTTGAATATCAGTTTAACCTCAGCTTGCAAAAATACCGACACTAGAAGATTAGGCATCCTCTGTGCAATGGAAATAGCTTAATCGTGATTCTACATGACGTATTATGTGAGATATGTCGATTTCCGATTTTCAGTATGGTCCCCGACAGCCACCATGGATTTGCCCTTTGGTGGAGTTAGCCAGAATTTTCGCGAGTTAGCTGAAAATAAAGAAAGAAGGAAATGTTTTATTTAACGACACACTCAGCACATTTTATTTACAGTTATATGGCGTCGGAGCGAGGTAGCTGGGGGCAAAATGTCTTCTAAAGCTCACAAAGACTCGCAAACTACCTTCAATCACAATTAATCTTTGTAATTACGAATCAAATTAATCTTTGTGTTTACGAATCACACTGAATCTGTGTATTACGAATCACAATTGATGTTTGTATTTACGAATCACAATTGATGTTTGTATTTACGAATCACAGTTGATATTTGTATTTACGAATCACAATTGATGTTTGTATTTACGAATCACAATTAATCTTTGGGTTTACGAATCACAATTAATCTTGGTACAATCGAACCTGTATATAACGGCCACTCAAGGACCTAGCAAAACTGGTCGTTATGGACAGGTGACTGTTATATACAGGTAAAGAAAAACACATGAAATTGTTTACTATGTAGGCTAAACTGGAATGCATAAAAGGAAAAATAGTTATTACAAAATTTAAAAACAAGAGATAAAAATAATATTAATAATTTTTTCTTCTTTACTTGAATTCTTCCTCACACTTAAGCAATTTTTCTCCGATTTTTTTTTTTTATAGCTTCAACAGTTACTGTGTGTTCTAACGTTAACGCTACACGATTGTTTGGAGGCATTTTGGATACAAACGCACTCGGTAATAAACTGCATGGAACTAGCATATGGACATGTGCATGCGTGGAATTCTAAGTTATTACTCAAGGAATTATGATTATTTTATGTAACCGCTAATCTGTCTCATCAGTATTAGCTTTATTTACCTTTTAAATTAGACCATGAGCCGCCAAAGCTTGCAGTTACGAAATCAAGAAATACATTAATTACCAAAAGGGCAAGTATGCCCATGAGTAATGGCTGAACAAACATCGTGAAAAACTCGGTGGCGTCGTGGTTAAGCCATCGGACTGCAGGCTGGTAGGTACAGGGTTCGCAGCCCGGTACCTGCTTCAACCCAGAGCGAGTTCTTAAGGGCTCAATGGGTAGGTGTAAGGCCACTACACCCTCTTCTCTCTCACTAACCACTAACCAACTAAGAACTAATCCACTGTCCTGGACAGACAGCCCAGATAGCTGAGGTGTGTGTCCAGGGCAGCGTGCTTGAATATTAATTGGATATAAGCACTAAAATAAGTTGAAATAAATAAGTCGCCTTTCAGATAACCGACAACATGACACAAAACTCAGATGGAAATACGATGGATAATGCATTGGAGCGTGTACTTCGAACATAATAAGTAAAACAGTGACTATTCTCAACGTTAGGAACAGGAAAATACACGCATATACCGTATGGCCGTTATGGCAAGTTCAGCTGTCCACTTTAGACAAAAACATTAGTGGTCAATGTATCATGTAACCTTTATAGCAGGTCCAACCATTCATTTTGGTCCAAAAATAGTGGCCGCTGGCCGCACTGGACAGGTGGCCGTTATATACTGGTAACAAAAAGAAGGAAATGCATTTTAACGGAATTTATGGTGGCCTTTATGGACATGTGGCCGTTAAATACAGGTGACCGTTAGACCAGTCTCGATGATATTTAACAATTACAGTTAATGTTTGTATTTACGAATCACAATGAATGTTCATATTTACGAATCACAGTTAATGTTTGTATTTAAGAATGTCACAATGAATGTTTGTATTTACGAATCACAATGAAGGTAGGAAGGAAATATTTTATTTAACGACGCACTCAACACATTTTATTTACGGTTATATGGCGTCAGACATGTGGTTAAGGACCACACAGATATTGAAGGAGGAAACCCGCTGTCGCCACTTCATGGGCTACTCTTTTCGATTGGCAGCAAGGGATCTTTTATATGCACCATCCCATACAGGACAGCACATACCACGGGAATCACAATGAATGTTTGTATTTACGAAACGTACTGAATCTGTTTTATTACCAATCACATTGAATCTTTGTATTTACCGGTCACAATGTATTTATATATTTACCAATCGCAACTGGTGATTGTTGATACCAGTCACAACTAATGATTCTATATCAATCACAATTAATCTTTGTATTTACCAATTACAATAAAATCAATCATCGTCTTTACCAATCTCAACTAATGTTTGTCTTTACAAAAAAAAACAAAAAAACAAAAAAAAACCATCACACTGAATGTTTGTATTTACAGTTGAGAAAGAGTCTCGGGTTCTCAGCGGCAAGAGTTTGATGAACATCGCCAAGGTTGTTCAGGAAGGACTGACGCTGGCCGTTCACCTTGACCTTCCCGATAGCACGATCACGGGCCTCGGTTTCGACGCGATAGCCAACGGCCTGGGCATGGCGGACGTGACGTACAAGATCCTACTGTACTGGAAGCGCCGCCTGAAGAACCGACGTGACGGCGCGGTCACCATCCTGTCGTCTGCGCTGAGAGACATGGGCAAGACGGACGTCGCCGAGCTGGTGGAGGTGCGCCACCTGGAGAACATGGAGATAACTTCTGACTGTTTCGAGTTTGTTAATCAGTAACGCCTTGCCGTCCAGCGTTCTGCGCCGAGTGGGAATACAATTCGTTACACGTTATTATGTCAGCTTCATCGGGAAGAAGAAAAAAAAACCCCCCGCCATTCAGTGAAAGCGTCTGTGTCGGGTCTATTTTGTTGGGACTATTTTTTATATTATTATTATTATTATAATTTTTTTTTTAATCACTGAAATAGATAAAATAAAATTCTAAGTCTTGTTTTTGTTAAAGCCCGTCGAACGCTTCCTGTTATCCTGCGTGTATTTCCAGGCCTGTGCCCCGTTCCACGAAGCAATTTTAGTGTTAAGATCACCTTAAGTGCATGATTACATTATTCACTTAAGGTGATATTGTAGGGTTAAGATCGCTTCGTGGACGGGGCCCTGAGGCCTATTTTACAAAACATTGTTCGTTTACGTCTGCGACTAACAATTATTCACAGGCGCGGATCCAGGATTTTTAAATGGGGGGGGGGGGGCCGAGGGCGCGAAATACCTAGGGGAGTCCGGGGGCATGCTCCCCCGCGAAATTTTGAAATTTAAGTGGCCTGAAACGCGATTTCCTCGCATCACATTTTTGTGTAATTCCACTCTAGTGTATGCTATAAATTTGTTTTAATAACTTGACCCCCAAAATAGGAGGGGGGGGGGGGGGGGGGAGGGGAGCCCCACTAAATCCGCGCCTGATTCAGGTCATACGTTTACACGCAGAAACGTACATCATTATGGAAGACAGAGCATTTTAAAGACCAAAGAAAATTAAATGTTTGCACTTCAAACTACATTAGTTGTACTAAAGTTAGTAGTAATACGAACTGTGATTTAGTCGTAGATTTACGATTTACGAAAACTTGGCTTATGATGCTTTGTGGAATTGCGCCCTGGGCCCCGTTACACAAAGCGATCTTAGCCCTATGATCACGTTAAGTGCATAGCTACCTTATGCACTAAAGTGATCTTAGTGCTAAGATCGCTTCGTGAAACGTGGCCATGGTCCTTATAAAACGTTTAAAATTTAGACTCAAGACTAATAATAGAGTCTGGGACTTCAACGTCATCGCAACAACATACAAATTGTATGTGTGTAACGTCATTAGAGATTGAGTCTGGGCTGTAAACGTTTTATAAGCACGGGCCGCGGACGTCGTAAGCGAATGATGTATGTTTGATAGTAGCCGATGAATGGTGTCTCGCCAAGCAGGGACCAGTTTCACAAAACATCGTAAGTTTACGTCTGCGACTAGCAGTTATACCAGGCATACATTTACAAGTTTTTGGCTTCTTATTTCACAAAGAAAATTACACCATTAGGGGAAATGGAGCATTTTAAGGGAAAAAAAAAAAAAAAAAAAAAAAAAAAAAAAAACACCAGAAAGAAAAAAGAAATATGTGTATTTCTAACTATATTTGTTGTACTATAATAGCAATACTATTTGCGGTTTAGTCGTAGATTTACGTTTACCAGTAAAACTAGGCTTACGATGTTTTGTGAAATTGGACCCAGGCCCCGTGCTTGTAACGTAGAGCCCTTTCTTACCAGGCCCCGTGCTTATAAAACTTAAAGTCTAGACTTTAATAAAGTCCAGACTTTAACGTCATGGCAACGCCATTCAAATCAAATCAAACAGCATTACGTTAAAGTCTGGACTTTATTAAAGTCTAGACTTTAACTTTTATAAGCACGGGTCCAGAGCCTTATTTAAAGAGCGCGTTAATGCTTGTGGAAGAAAAGCCCCAGCGTGTTGATATTAGCACTCAGCAGCGATCTCGCTTTTGCCTTAGTTGAGCGCTGATGCCTGTTTTATTTTTACCTTTTGTTCTCGTTTTCTTTTATGTGTAAATAATTTATAACAATTACATTTCAAAATGGCGATGGTTATTCTTGAAGAGCTTTAAAAACGAGCTGTTGACTGGAATAGTGACGTTTATTGAACATGTGTTTGTGTGTTTGTGTTACGTTAGTGAAATATGCTTAAAAAGGAATCTTTACAAAACAGCAAAACTTTGTCTATTATTTTGATGGACACGTGACTTGGATATGTCTGTTTACTGTCTCTTTGTATTCTTGCAGAAGGCACCATTTACGCCATGTACACACACACACACACACACACACACACACACACACACACAATCACACACACACACACACACACACACACACACACACATCAAATTATATATTGTAGTATACACAACTCATAACAGGCACACATACACACACGAACTATGAAACAGTCTCTCGCGCATACAAAACACTTACACTTACAGAGTACATACTACACACACACACACACACACACACACACACACACACACACACACACATACACACACACATTCCCTCCGATGGATAGTAGGGACAATATATATGGGATGGTGATCACAAACACAATGTGTATCTTTGTATGGAGAACAAATAATGTATTTGTGGACCATTTTGAGCTATTTTTAAGGTTACTTTTTTCTTTATGACTGAACAGGATGCAAACGTAAAAGAAAAAGAAAATGTTATGGTCCTCAAGTGTGGTTAAGGATACGAGCCTGTGTATTCCATGGTCCTCAAGTGCGGTTAAGGTTACGAGCCTGTGTATTCCATGGTCCTCAAGTGCGGTTAAGGTTACGAGCCTGTGTATTCCATGGTCCTCAAGTGTGGTTAAGGTTACGAGTCTGTATATTCCATGGTCCTCAAGTGCGGTTAAGGTTACGAGCCTGTGCATTCCACTGTGCTAATTAAACATTTTCAATATGGCGCTTTTTTAATGGCGGTCATTGTTTATATACTCTTCAAAAAAAGATGGGAACCTGAAATATTAGACCGAACATAAATTTTGACCACAAACATCCTAGTAAAAAACGCTCAGGTCAATTTATCAACACACCGAAACACATTCCATAGCTTGCACATCCATCACGCAGTTGTCCCGTTCACGTGCGTGGGGTGTCATTCTCGATTTTGACAATTTCCAGGAAGGTCCATTAATCACTGTGGAACATTATTTCTGTTAATCTTTTTCATTCTGTTGATCATACAGTTGTTATTGTTTTGTGTTTATTCATTTTTATTGTTAGAATTTGATTTATGGATAAAAAACACGTCAACTTTCAAATTTCACTTCTGACCCCAATCGTCCTTCAAGATCTTTGGTGGTCATAAAACCTACTGTAATACTGAACTACCGGTTGTAATGTTTGCCCAATTAATTCACTATTATCATATAACCATTCCCCACAGCTAATATACCTTACAATTTTGGCCATTGTAAATTCTTATTAGAGTTCCCCTACTTTTTTTGAAGAGTATATATAATTTAGTATCGCGATCTTTAAACTCGGTATTCGTCATTCCCCATGTTCCCAAGGACCCACTTTCCAAACACCCGCGGTGCTGTATTGTCTGTTGGTGTGTCTGAATATGTATTTGTGTATCTGTAATGTCCATGTTTGTCTTTGTATGCCTGATTATGTTCATGTGTGCGTTTGTGAATGCGTATGTGTGTGTGTGGGTTTTTTTTTTATATATTTTTTTATTTTATATTTTTTAAATAATCGTTTTTAATGTCTTTCAATGTCTTGCAAACATCTCAGCAATTCCTGTTATGTCATTATTTATGTAAGTACACGTCTAAAAGGGTGTTTAATATTGATATATTCATTCCCACGGAGTTGTTTACTTACGCCACAACTTACAGGACCAGTTGTATACTAATTCAACTTTGAAGTGAAGGTGGGATGGCAATGCATTATCTTCAGATTTGGGTGCAGTCCCCACCTCCCCAGTCCCTCTCTTTCACAGCCTATGTTAACCGCAAGTACATGACATGCCACACGCTACTGAGTTAAAGATACTGACTTTGTTTTAATGTGGTTTCGAATTTCATTGTCATCATCACAGACAACAAAATAACACCCACACAAAATAGCCCTTATTACTAAGTGTGCTGACGTTGTTAAACTAACATTCCTTTCTTTTCCAATCTTCATGTCATCGTCACCCTATCGTTGCTGTAGTTGGTGCTCTACCAACACTGCAGCAGCAGCAGCAGAAATGACAATGATAGGTGGACATCATCAAATAAACGTACTGCATTAGTTAATATTATATTGTATTACATAACCATTTAATATGACTCTATACACACAGTCCTCAATACAGTCACCGAATTCACTATTGGATATTTACTTTTACATCCGGAACTACGTTTCCGGAATTACGTTTCCGGAATTAACCCCACTATTTTTATTATAAGACCATGTTTCGACGAATGCCCTGAACGATATGTAAACAAGCGACATAGTTCTGTAAATTACGAAATTCTCGAGCTAGTCGTGTTACTTATATTTTGCAATAATTTGGAAAGGAAATTCTATTTTAGGGTATGTAATAAATGCAAAACTGCAAGTATGTGTTTTTGAGGTTTTTGGAATTCATTCGTGTATTTCTTACCTACTTTTGGCATTGGGTTTCCCTGTAGGAAATACACTCATGGAATACAAACAACCAGAACAAAAAAACACGTGTGGTTTTGTAAACTGGGGCAATATTATGTCTTTATATTTGTGTTTTGAGTATTGTACAGCAATGTGTATTATGCCGTGTGTGCGCGCCTTTAACAATTTCTCCAGTGTCTATGCATTTGTCTAATCCCACTTGTCTAATCTCATTTGTCTAATCCCACTTGTCTAATCCCACTTGTCTAATCTGGCCTGGTGCTCATAAAACTTTTAGAGTCTAGACTCGAGACTCTAATAGAGTGAAACAGTATTGTCATGACAACGCCATGCAGATTGTATGTGTGTGACGTCATTAAAGATTGAGTCTGGACTCTAAATTTTTTATAAGCGCGGGCCCTGATCTTACATCACGTGATTACAGCAGGTGAAGAGTCAAACATGTCTCCTTGGTTGAAGATCAGTGTCATATTCGTTGACAATAATTATTCCTACGATATTTACGATAATAATAGCTTCACTGTGACTGGTGTTCATAATGACTGTTTTACTTAGGATTAATGTTAGCGCTGGATTTAGTAAGGTACTGGGTCCCAATTACAATTGTGTATGGTAGTTTTGTCTATAAGTTCTCTCGGTTGAAATAATAATAATTTCTTGACTTGTAGTCACCTAAAATTTATTTCTGAGTGTATAATCACCTTTCCGACGCCATATAACCGTAAATAAAATGTGTTGAGTCGGTTGTTAAATAAAACAATTCCTTCTTTCCGTGTATAATCACCTTTGTCCAGCTCCTTTGAACACTCACCAGAATGAATTAGTAAAAACGTTTTCTAAATTAAGTTGCGTCTATAACTCTTGGTTGAAATAACAATTTGTTGATTTGTAGTCATCTAAGCCTTACTTCTGAGTATATGAAACCTTTGATTTTGTCCAGGACCTTTGAAAAGTCACCCGGATGAATTAGTAAAACGTTTTTCTAAAATTCAGCATTATGAACACTATGGCGCTTACCAAATGTAATTTTCAACCAGGGGTGCCATAATTTTAAAGGGTTATGTACCTTTAAGATAATTAAAATTAATTTTGATTTCGTTGTTAATTATTGTGTCAGTGTTGTTAATGTTGATAATTATTTCTATGTGATAAATAGAGATGATTGTGATTACTTTCAATGATATTTACCGTCGATAATTATTTCAATGTGATAATTGGAAATGACTATGATTATTTCAGTGTCATTAACGTTGATAATTATTTAAATATGATTACCATTTGTGATAACTTCAGTATGATTTCAACGTTTGTGATAACTTCAGTGTGATTTCAACGCTTGTGATAACCTGGCTGTGATGCAGATGTCTGTGTATATGTTTTATTTATTAACATTTATAAGAACAATAAACCTACTGAACACCAATCTTGCTTCATTTTTTTTACATTAAAGTAAAGTAAAGTAAAGTTTGTTTTATTTAATGACGCTACTAGAGCACATTGATTTTTTATCTTATCATCCGCTGTTGGACGTCAAACATATGGTAATTCTGACACTGTTTTTTAGAGGAAACCCGCTGTCGTCACATAGGCTACTCTTTTACGACAGGCAGCAAGGGATCTTTTATTTACGCTTCCCACAAGGGGGGGGGGGGGGAGGTCGGCGGTAATGATATGCGATCCCCCAAAACACCTCCAGTTGAAAGGCAATCCAAATATTCATTTGAATGATTTTTTTTTTTTACTCCCGACATAATTAGATACTGATCTTTACAATTTGCCCACTCCCCTCCCTCCCCCACGCTCCTCTACTCTGTTTATTTACTTATTTATTTGGATGGGTTTGTTTCATTTGAACTTCATTTTCGTGTTTATATTGAATTAAGATACATGCACGCTGTCCAGGACAGTGGGTTAGTGGGTAATGTTTTTTTTTTTTTTTTTTTTTTTTATTTTTTTTTTATTTTTTTTTTTAAATGTTTTTGTTTTGTTTTAGTGGATAGTTGGTGATAAGTCAGATACAAGTAAATGTAGTGGTCTTATGCTAGGGTCAGACTACCAACTATCAGCAGAAAGTTGGCCCACTCGACGGTTGCGTTGTAACTTCCCAACTCCCAGATCAGATTAACAACTAATGGGTTATACAATGATAATCGAGTTGTAAGAGCGTTCAGACTAGCAACTGGACAGTCGTAGAAGTCGTGAGAGCAGAAAGTTGGCCAACTTTCTGGTGGCAGTTGGTAGTCTGAGCATATCATTACACACCCGTCACCCCCACCCACCCCAACTGAGCCGTTAAAGGTCACTCTGGGTGGAATTCAGTGCCTACTACCAACCTTACGTTCGACATGACTGAACCAGTGCCGCGCGGCTCGTATAGCAAAGGCTGTGTGAGAGTGAGAGAGAGAGAGAGAGAGAGAGAGAGAGAGAGAGAGACACACACACACACACACACACACACACAAACACACAGACACGCCTATACCTAATAAATCAAACTTTTAAGAAAATGTTTCTCATTCACTGAAAACACATGTACGCACATACACACACACGCACACACACACACGCGCACACACATATGCACACAAATACACACACACACACACACACACACACACATACACACACACACACATACATACACACACACACACACACACACACACACTGAGTAGTTAATAGTCTAAAACTCCTTAAACGGTTAAGAAGAGAATTTTCTTTAAGTTTCTATAATTTGTTCTGAATTGTTTTGCCCCCCCCCCCACCCCACCCACCCACTAGCTACGGCCCTGTATCGCGGTGGAAAAAACCTACATTGTGTGCAATTGCTTAAATAAAACCTGATAATCTTGTTTTGTTTTTCTCTGACAAATTATGTTTAAAATTAACATACAGTGAACTAATTGCTACGCAGACATGATCTCTCGTTGTTATGTATCGATATATTGAAGATTTCATCTACATAAACGATATTGTTAGTCTTTACTGACATGCAAAAAATTCCGTCTTGGAGTGTTAAAATTTCGATTTACACCGGCCTATGGAACATGTTATTTTTGTTTAAAATGCGACCCCTATTCTGCAGGAAAGTCCACTTGAATGTGACTAGTTGATGAATAAGATGTTGCTGGTGTCACTGGAGCTTGTAATCATTGATTGGTTGAGTGTTGAATGTGACTAGTTGATAAATAAGATGTTGCTGGCGTCACTGGAGCTTGTGATCATTGATTGGTTAAGTGTTGAATGTGACTAGTTGATAAATAAGATGTTGCTGGCGTCACTGGAGCTTGTGATCATTGATTGGTTAAGTGTTGAATGTGACTAGTTGATAAATAAGATGTTGCTGGCGTCACTGGAGCTTGTGATCATTGATTGGTTGAGTGTTGAATGTGACTAGTTGATAAATAAGATGTTGCTGGCGTCACTGGAGCTTGTGATCATTGATTGGTTAAGTGTTGAATGTGACTAGTTGATAAATAAGATGTTGCTGGCGTCACTGGAGCTTGTGATCATTGATTGGTTAAGTGTTGAATGTGACTAGTTGATAAATAAGATGTTGCTGGCGTCACTGGAGCTTGTGATCATTGATTGGTTAAGTGTTGAATGTGACTAGTTGATAAATAAGATGTTGCTGGCGTCACTGGAGCTTGTGATCATTGATTGGTTGAGTGTTGAATGTGACTAGTTGATAAATAAGATGTTGCTGGCGTCACTGGAGCTTGTGATCATTGATTGGTTGAGTGTTGAATGTGACTAGTTGATAAATAAGATGTTGCTGGCGTCACTGGAGCTTGTGATCATTGATTGGTTGAGTGTTGAATGTGACTAGTTGATAAATAAGATGTTGCTGGCGTCACTGGAGCTTGTGATCATTGATTGGTTGAGTGTTGAATGTGACTAGTTGATAAATAAGATGTTGCTGGCGTCACTGGAGCTTGTGATCATTGATTGGTTGAGTGTTGAATGTGACTAGTTGATAAATAAGATGTTGCTGGCGTCACTGGAGCTTGTGATCATTGATTGGTTGAGTGTTGAATGTGACTAGTTGATAAATAAGATGTTGCTGGCGTCACTGGAGCTTGTGATCATTGATTGGTTGAGTGTTGAATGTGACTAGTTGATAAATAAGATGTTGCTGGCGTCACTGGAGCTTGTAATCATTGATTGGTTGAGTGTTGAATGTGACTAGTTGATAAATAAGATGTTGCTGGCGTCACTGGAGCTTGTAATCATTTCCTGCCCCGGAACCACCCACTGGCGATGTCAGAGGCTGGATCCGTGGTCGGCGTGCCTGAACCTTCAAGGATATGGGCACGTTAATAGAGTTCCCATTCCCATTGTAATCATTGATTGGTTGAGTGTAAGGTAGGGTGTTCCAGATATTAGTGTCGCTGGCCGACGAGTTCACATGCAAATATTGGAATTAGCTACACATTTCAAAGTGCAAAGTACAGTTTTTAAATGCATTAAATTTGAAAGAAAACAGACTTAACTGGTTTGTTTATGGCACATCTGTATATGATTTTCTGTAACAATTAATTGTGCTTACCATTTAAAAGATATCTTGCGTAAAAGGCTAATTATGGCGCATTTTCGCAATGAGAGAACGTCCATGACGTTGCCGAGATGATATTCATGGGAGATAACTCTGACGAAAGAATAAAAGTTTTCCATATCAAACTTGCTCTGAGTGGGAGCCGGTACCGGGCTGCGAACCCAGTATTTACCAGCTTAACCACGACACCGCAGAGGCCGGTTAACACTACCAGCGTTCATCCGCAATACGTACTCTGCGTGATGCGTTAAACAGTTTATTACTGCGACAAACAGTTGCATTTACAACAGATCAAACAGGTGTGAATTATGGCTTTGCTTTAATGCAAAATGGCACTAAAAATGTTAAGGCGACACAAAATAAATGACACCTGCACAAATTACTGGTTTTGCTTCACAGCCATGGTTGGAAATATTGAGCCGAGTTTACAAAGTCTGTTTCAAATTTACATACGTGTAACTACATACAGTTACACATCTTCATAAATCAAGGCTAATATTCATTCCTCGTATTCAGGCTTGATACATGTCGTCAAGAAATCGTGCCACAAAATGCTTAAATTTCATTGGATGCGATGAGATCTGATTGCAACGAATCGCAACGCTCCTTATAGATTCCCTTGCGGTTAATTTTTGATATTGCTTTCAAGATTGTCACATGTTACCGATGCTGTGATTGGTCAGCGATGTTATCGTGTAAGGGACATAATCGGTGTTACAAATTTTCTTCCAATAGAGGGCGCTAGTAGTGGATATCAGTAATCTTGACTACATGTATCAAGGCTGAATACGAGGAACGAATATTAGCCTTGATTTATGAAGATGCCATTTACAATGCTTAAATACCTGCGTTAAAGAAAAACAGGCTTCGTAAATTTGGCCCTTTAATGTATAAAAAAAATATGAAATTATTCAGTTTTCTGTTTCTCTAATAAAAATAATAAGTCCTAAACAAATGAAACTTGGTTTATAGTTGCACTTATGGATGTTCATCACAGAACATGTGCAAAGAATTAAAAATTAATTAATTAAACTCTTTTAATTAAATGCTTTGCGTTTAGATAACCATTAAAGTTTTGTAGTATGTAGTTTCATTTCATCAAAAGTGTAAGTCCTAGATCGATCAAACTTGTTTATTGGTTGTTCTTACGGAAGCACTACTACATACTCCACTCCAGATGAACATATGGATGCAACTATCAGTGACTCGGAATAAGTTTATTATAGCTGAGACATTTAATTCCGCGGAATTCGTGTCATTCGTGTAAGACCATGACTCTTGAAATACTATCATTAATTATACGCGACCACAAGCATTCACCCCGGGGAACTACAATCCACAGCACGTTTCCGGATTTTCCGGAAAACAAAAAAACAAAAACCCATTCTGAATGGATGTCGCCATTTTAGACCTTTGTGCAAACCAATCTCAGAACCCGACTATCAATATGAAAGACCAATTCACCCAATCTCAGTACTCGACTACCAATATGAAAGACCAATTCACCCAGTCTCAGTACTCGACTACCAATATGAAAGACCAATTCCCCCAATCTCAGTACTCGACTACCAATATGAAAGTCCAATTCCCCCAATCTCAGTACTCGACTACCAATATGAAAGACCAATTCCCCCAATCTCAGTACTCGACTATCAATATGAAAGACCAATTCCCCCAATCTCAGTACTCGACTACCAATATGAAAGACCAATTCCCCCAGTCTCAGGACTCGACTACCAATATGAAAGACCAATTCCCCCAATCTCAGGACTCGACTACCAGTATGAAAGACCAATTCCCCCAGTTTCAGTACTCGACTACCAATATGAAAAAACCAATTCCCCAATCTCAGGACTCGACTTCCAATATGAAAGACCAATTCACCCAACTTCAGGACTCGACTACCAATATGAAAGACCAATTCACCCAATGTCAGGACTCGACTACCAATATGAAAGACCAATTCACCCAATGTCAGTACTTGACTACCAATATGAAAAACCAATTCACCCAATTACAATACTTGACTACCAATATGAAAGACCAATTCACCCAATCTCAGAATCCGACTACCAAAATGAAAGACCAATTCACCCAATCTCAATACTCGACTACCAATATGAAAGGCCAATTCAGCCAATCTCAATACTCGACTACCAATACGAAAGACCAATTCACCCAATCTCAATACTCGACTACCAATATGCAAGACCAATTCACCCAATCTCAGAATCCGACTACCAAAATGAAAGACCATTTCACCCAATCTCAATACTCGACTACCAATATGAAAGACCAATTCACCCAATCTCAGTACTCGACTACCAATATGAAAGACCAATTCCCCCAATCTCAGTACTCGACTACCAGTATGAAAGACCAATTCACCAAATCTCAATACTCGACTACCAATATGAAAGACCAATTCACCCAATCTCAGTACTCGACTACCAATATGAAAGACCAATTCACCCAGTCTCAGTACTCGACTACCAATATGAAAGACCAATTCCCCCAATCTCAGTACTCGACTACCAATATGAAAGTCCAATTCCCCCAATCTCAGTACTCGACTACCAATATGAAAGACCAATTCCCCCAATCTCAGTACTCGACTATCAATATGAAAGACCAATTCCCCCAATCTCAGTACTCGACTACCAATATGAAAGACCAATTCCCCCAGTCTCAGGACTCGACTACCAATATGAAAGACCAATTCCCCCAATCTCAGGACTCGACTACCAGTATGAAATACCAATTCCCCCAGTTTCAGTACTCGACTACCAATATGAAAAAACCAATTCCCCCAATCTCAGTACTCGACTACCAGTATGAAAGACCAATTCACCCAACTTCAGGACTCGACTACCAATATGAAAGACCAATTCACCCAATGTCAGGACTCGACTACCAATATGAAAGACCAATTCACCCAATTACAATACTTGACTACCAATATGAAAGACCAATTCACCCAATCTCAGAATCCGACTACCAAAATGAAAGACCAATTCACCCAATCTCAATACTCGACTACCAATATGAAAGGCCAATTCAGCCAATCTCAATACTCGACTACCAATACGAAAGACCAATTCACCCAATCTCAATACTCGACTACCAATATGCAAGACCAATTCACCCAATCTCAGAATTCGACTACCAAAATGAAAGACCATTTCACCCAATCTCAATACTCGACTACCAATATGAAAGACCAATTCACCCAATCTCAGTACTCGACTACCAATATGAAAGACCAATTCACCCAATCTCAGTACCCGACTACCAATATGAAAGACCAATTCACCCAATCTCAATACTCGACTACCAATATGAAATACCAATTCATCCAATCTCAGAATCCGACTACCAATATGAAAGACCAATTCACCCAATCTCAGTACCCGACTACCAATATGAAAGACCAATTCACCCAATCTCAATACTCGACTACCAATATGAAAGGCCAATTCAGCCAATCTCAATACTCGACTACCAATACGAAAGACCAATTCACCCAATCTCAATACTCGACTACCAATATGCAAGACCAATTCACCCAATCTCAGAATCCGACTACCAAAATGAAAGACCATTTCACCCAATCTCAATACTCGACTACCAATATGAAAGACCAATTCACCCAATCTCAGTACTCGACTACCAATATGAAAGACCAATTCACCCAATCTCAGTACCCGACTACCAATATGAAAGACCAATTCACCCAATCTCAATACTCGACTACCAATATGAAATACCAATTCATCCAATCTCAGAATCCGACTACCAATATGAAAGACCAATTCACCCAATCTCAGTACCCGACTACCAATATGAAAGACCAATTCACCCAATCTCAATACTCGACTACCAATATGAAATACCAATTCATCCAATCTCAGAATCCGACTACCAATATGAAAGACCAATTCACCCAATCTCAGTACTCGACTACCAATATGAAAGACCAATTCACCCAATCTCAGTACTCGACTACCAATATGAAAGACCAATTCACCCAATCTCAATACTCGACTACCAATATGAAATACCAATTCATCCAATCTCAGAATCCGACTACCAATATGAAAGACCAATTCACCCAATTTCAGAACCCGACTACCAACATGAAAGACCAATTCACCCAATACCCGACTACCAATATGAAAGACTAATTCACCCAATCTCAGCCGGCGGTGTCTGGTCTCCTAATTCCCCAAATAGCCCGCTGTCTAGAATTCTGATGCTGTCTAGAATTCTAATGCTGTCTAGAATTCTGATGCTGTCTAGAAATTCTGATGCTGTCTAGAATTCTGATGCTGTCTAGAATTCTGATTGTGACATGCGTAGGACAGAACATTGCTAGTAATGTTCGCCAACACTGATCATTTTATTTCATTGTGTTTGTTTGTAATGTAACTTCTCCCTTCAAGAAGAAGTTTGTTTTGTTTAACGACAGTGGTCTCATTGGGCTATTTATTGTTCCAGCTAGTGCACCACCGTGGTATGCGCTATCCTGTCTGTGGGATGGTGCATATTAAAGATCCCTTGCTACTGATAGAAAACTATAGCGGGTTTCCTCTCTAAGACTATGTCGAAGTTAAAGTTTGCTCCGTTAGAGCACATTGTTTTATTAATTAATTGGATGTCAAACATATGGTTATTTCGATAGTCATAGAGAGGAAAAAAAGAAAGAAATGTTTTATTTAACGACGCACTCAACACATTTTATTTACGGTTATATAGCGTCAGACATATGGTTAAGGACCACACAGATTTTGAGAGGAAACCCGCTGTCGCCACTACATGGGCTACTCTTCCGATTGGCAGCAAGGGATCTTTTATTTGCGCTTCCCACAGACAGGATAGCACAAACCATGGCCTTTGTTGAACCAGTTATGGATCACTGGTCGGTGCAAGTGGTTTACACCTACCCACTGAGCCTTGCGGAGCACTCACTCAGGGTTTGGAGTCGGTATCTGGATTAAAAATCCCATGCCTCGACTGGGATCCGAACCCAGTACCTACCAGCCTGTAGACCGATGATATATATATTAATGGCAAAAAACAAAACACAAATTTTCTTTTCTACCGACTACTCCTGGAAGTCGTATGGCTCCATCATAGTTAATTTTAAATCTTGTTACATGCAGCTTGTGTGATGGCCAAATGTGGAGTCAATTTTAGAAGTATCATGTCAGATGACCCACGTACCTTTAGTAACAGTAAAATTCAAACTGTGACGTCACGCATTATTCTATCAATAACATTTATTGGATTTTGCAGTAATAATTATAAATGTGCAAATAGAACTAAACTTAAAGAAAGAAAGAAATGTTTTATTTAACGACGCACTCAACACATTTTATTTACGGTTATATGGCATCAGACACATGGTCTTAAGGACCACACAGATTTTGAGAGGAAACCCGCTGTCGCCAGTACATGGGCTACTCTTTCCGATTAGCAGCAAGGGATCTTTTATTTGCGCTTCCCACAGGCAGGATAGCACAAACCATGGCCTTTGTTGAACCAGTTATGGATCACTGGTCGGTGCAAGTGGTTTACCCATTGAGCCTTACGAAGCACTCACTCAGGGTTTGGAGTCAGTATCTGGATTAAAAATTCCATGCCTCGACTGGGATCCGAACCCAGTACCTACCAGCCTGTAGACCGATGGCCTAACCACGACGCCACCGAGGCCGGTAGAACTAAACTGAAATTATTTGGATGTAATAGTTGTGGTCGTGTAATTCAAGGCCGATTCTTTTACATACAAAGAGTGTTTTTGGTCACTATGCAACTTTGAGATGGGCCTTTCAGTAACACCTCCCTTTTCTGATTTAATCTTTAAACCACGTTTCGCAGTTACCATTACATTATTATATCAGATACGTCATAAAACAGTAATTTACAGACAGACAGACAGACAGACAGACAGACTGACATACAGACATACAGGCAGGCAGACAGGCAGACAGACAGACTGAGAGACAGACAGACAGACAGACAGACACACAGACAGACTGAGAGACAGACAGACAGACAGGCAGACAGACACACAGACACAGAGACAGACTGAGAGACATACAGACATACAGACATACTGACTGAGAGACAGACAGACATACAGAAAGACAGACACACAGACTGACAGACAGACAGACTGAGAGACAGACAGACTGAGAGACAGACAGACAGGCAGACAGACAGACACACATACAAAATGAGAGACAGACAGACAGAGAGACAGACTGACAGACAGACAGACAGACAGACACCAGGTGATGAATACTCAACTCATCTGACGGGGGCGTGGCGTAATCCAGTGGTAATGCGCTCGCCTGAGGACCGGACGGTCTAGGATCGATTCCAGTCGGTGGACCCATTGGGCTATTTCTATTGGTGCACCACGATTTGTATACCAAGTACCGTGGTGTGTGCTATCCTGTCTGTTTAAGACCAAATGTTTGACGTCCAATTGCCGATGATTAATAAATCAATGTGCTCTAGTGGTATCGGTAAACAAAACAAGCTTAAACATTATCTGGCGACTCGCATTACCACTTAGTCTAAACGCAATAATGCTGTGCACATTTTACAACTGACGCTGATTTAATTAGCAACGTAAATCGACGCGCAAGCTGTCTCACGGGCCACGTTCACTGGGATTAACTTACAAATAAAATAACTTATATATTGTCTGTCATCGGCACATCTTTCAAACCAGTCACTGAAAATAACTGACACGTGCAAAACACACATAGGGAAATGATATCTAACCTGAAACTTCTTGTAGTACGTTACCTGGTGTATTCGTTGTTGGAAGGACACATAACAGGTATGTACGGTATTGATTTTATATTAATATGGTGGGTAACACCCCCCCCCCCCCCCACACCGCCCCCACCCCAACCCCTCCAAAGAAAACCCCAACAACCACACAAACAAACACAAACAAACAAGAAAAGAAATAAAAACAACAACAAACAAAGGAACAAAAAAGTGTGTTATGTTTATCGACATCACTAGAGCACATTTATTAATTAATCATGGGCTATTGGATGTCAAATATTTGGTAATTCCGACTCATAGTCATCAGAGGAAACCCGCTACATTTTTCCTAATGCAGCAAGGGATCTTTTATATGCACTTTCTCCACAGACAGGAAAGCATGCTGTGATTGGTCAGCGATGTCATCGTGTAAGGGACATAATCGGTGTTACAAATTTTCTTCCAATAGAGGGCACTAGTAGTGGATATCAGTAATCTTGACTACATGTATCAAGGCTGAATACGAGGAACGAATATTAGCCTTGATTTATGAAGATGGTTGCATCTGTACTACTGTACACCACCATATTTGATTGAATTACTTTATGTTTTTCTCATTTCTATTAGGCGACTTTTAATAAACTTTATATAACTGAAAATGAAGGATTGACTGTTTGTTAATAAATGGGCCAAACGTGAGAGTAAACCTGTTGAACGTCTTTCAGAATTGATCACGTCAATTTGCGATATTCAATATCGCAATTCGTCATTTTCAGTTGAAGAAATATATAGAACTTCACATACGTTGTTTTCGCTTCCTATTTATTGCACGAGTTTATTTTGCGTAAGAATATATACCACGAGACCGCGTAGCAAAATAAACGAGTGCAATAAATAGGAAGCGAAAACAACGTATGCCAAGTTCGGTATTTATTACATACCTTCTTTTATGTTTGCAAAAACGGTTTTTAATTTAACATCATAACAACACTTTGTTAAATCTATGATCAAAACTCCTTTGATGGATTCATTTAACGTTAAGAATCATACTCTGCGGCAGCCTTGTGTAATGTTTCAAATACGATATGATGTCATTTGTAAATCATATATGACGTAAGTAAATAAAAGGCACCGACTGCAGTAAAAAGAAAAAGGGAATTCCCCATTTAAAAGTTCCGGTCCAGATTGCACATATGTGCGACACAGGATACATTTATTACACGGTTTCAAAATGCCTTTATCACTACAGTAAGATTGAATAGATATGTAATAAAGTTTGTTAAAAGTCACCTAATGGAAATAAAAATTAAGCAATTCAATCACATTGACACATTCTGCCAGGGAGCCCTTTCTGTCAAAGCCATCTATGAGAGAGTGTGGCTGCACTACACAAACATTTGTAATAGTGCCCACTGATAAAGTGTCTAATAACATAACCATCATATGTAAGCAGCATTACATCAGTTGTCTCTTAAATGAACGTGGAATTGATAAAAACTCAACTAGTGCAACATATAAATCCAGTGTGTTATCTGAGGAAGAAATATGTCAAAAGCACATTTGGCTTGAATTTAGCGGAGGATTTAACTGATGATTTAGCTGAGGCTTGAATTGAAAAGCTGAGGATATGTCCATTCCTCTTCTGTATTGTATTCCAAAACGTCATAAGAATCTATACAAGGATAGATACATCGTGGTGTCCAACACATGCACCACCAGATCCTCGTCACGAAACACTAACCATTATCCTGACCCACTATAAAGGATGGACTTTCAAATTATTGCCTAAAAGTCTTCGATGACAAGTGGTATTACTCATATCTGGATTCTCAAGAATTTCAAAGATTTACTTCAAATGATCAAGTCACAATCTAGATCAAAGTTCACCTGTGTCAACACCGTACACAACAATCCCCCACGACAAACTTAAGGAAAAACTCCACGCCTTAAATCAAGGTGACATTTGTTACTAAAACAGGTGAACAGAGATACAAATATATAACTATCTTCAATGGATCTTTACAATTAGTTTAGTAAATCTAGACAAAACGTACACTAATACAGACATATGTGAACTGCTGGACTTCCTAATTGATAGCATATATGTCAGAATTTAGGGATAAGACATATACACAGGAAGTAGCTATCCCCAAGGGCAACAAGTATGCTCCATTACCCCTAATTTGTTTCTATGTGCATATGAATCAGAAAACGTTCTGACTAATCTGGCTAAATCAAAACAAAAGAGTTAGAAATAAAGGTGAATGAATGAATGTGTAACAACACACCATCATGAAAAATACATCGGTTATTGGGTGTCAAACAATCGTAAATCCAAACATGAACAGAAATAAAAATAAAGGAAACTACAGAATTATTAAAATCGGCTTTCATACCTTGATCTATACATAAATTCAGAACGACATTGGCCATCATACACCGGCCTCGGTGGTGTCATGATTAAGCCATCAGACAAAAGGCTGGTAGGTATGGGGTTCGTAGCCCGGTACCGGCTCCCACCTAGAGCGAGTTTTAACGACTTAATGGGTAGGTGTAAGGCCACTACACCTCTTCTCTCACACTAACCAATAACAATTAACAACTAGCCCACTGTCCTGGATAAACAGCCCAGATAGCTGAAATGTGCACCTAGGACAGCGTGCTTGAACCTTAACTGGATATTAGCACGAAAATAATTTGAAATGAAATGACTATCATACGTAGCTGTATGACTTCAACTTTCTGATCGTCAATTTGTTGTAAGGAAGACCAGGCAATGACAATGTACATTTTGATATCATACAATGTTGTAAGGAAGACCAAATAACGACATTCGAGGTGGTACGTGATGCCATTATCGACTACGCCAACAGTCGTGTTGTTCATGCTACTTATGTGCGATTGCTGAAACAGTGGAATGGACGCACCCCAACCTTCACGCTGCAGGTTAATATTGACAGCAGATGTGCAGATACGGTTCTTAGTAATGACACCTTCTAGCCCAAAAACGTCAAATGTAGAGAATGGGTTCCTTACACCCACAGGGAATATGCTGGACAACACATTAATATACTTATCACTATGTTATGTGTATGTACTTGGAATATACGAGGTGCCTTACATAACCGCCAGTACTTGGATAAGATATCAGACAAATGTGATTTTCTAACTCTGACAGAACACTGGCTGACAAACGCTACTAGGTCATATTTTAATGGCATGAAATACCATTTTTATTCTTACGTGAATGTACGTGACACCCAAAATGGCCCTAAGGGCGAAGGTGGTGTGGCGATTCTAGTGAGAAAAACTAACTGTATGTCAGTTACTGCTCACATAACCAAACACGATTATATAACTGCTGTTATTATAAGTCGTCCAAGCTGTTCTGATCTGTCTCTAATCTGTGCGCTACTGACGTCGACTAACAGTAACACTAGAGTTTATCAGGAGTGTTTAAATGAAGTGTTTGACATTTATGACGAACTTGTTACGTGTAGCTTTCCAACAGTGTGTGGCGATTTCAACACAGATATCGTAAATAAAGCATTCACAAACAGATTAAGACTGTTGATTGAGTTTCTTTCAGACAGAAACTTATTATCATCATACTCATGTAGTAGTGTTGATGGTCCATTAACTACGTGGAGAAATAAAGTAAACACCCAATCATCTACTATTGACTATATATTCTTCCAACAAGATCTGCAAACCTCTGTGCTGAAAACGTCTATAGACATATCAATCCCATATGCGGTCTCTGATCATTATCCCGTGACATTGACCTTTATGAGTGATAGATTCTTAATTGGTGATAAACAGTGGCATAAAACAACACTGAAATGGCAAAAGGCTACATCATTTGAAGCACAAATGTATGCATCAGAGGTAAATAAAATCCTTGGGACTACATTACCAAGTATTGACTTTGATAACCCTGATAGTGTTTGAGAACTATTGTGATTGTAAAGAAAGAAATGTTTTATTTAACGACGCACTCAACACATTATAATTATGGTTATATGGCGTCAGACATATGGTTAAGGACCACACAGATATTGAGAGGAAACCCGCTGTCGCCACTTCATGGGCTACTCTTTCCGATTAGCAGCAAGGGATCTTTTATATGCACCATCCCACAGCACGTACCACGGCTTTTGATATATCACTGGCTGTGACGAGAAATAGCCTAATGGGCCTACCGACGGGGATCGATCCCAGACCGACCGCGCATCGAGCGAGCGCTGTACCACTGAGCTACGTCCCGCCCCTATTATGATTGTATCACCACGGCGCTACATGCGTCATCTGCTACGTACATTCCGAAAGGACAGTATAAGACGTACCTATTATGATTGTATCACCACGGCGCTACATGCGTCAGCTGCTACGTACATTCCGAAAGGACAGTATAAGACGTACCTAAAACCATACTGGAAAGGTAGTAATTTGACTTTTTATCACTACCAAATGAGAGAATAGAAGCGGCAATGGAAATATGCAGATCGACCACGCGATCCCTCAGACGAATCATATGTAACATATAAAAAGGCGAAATGTGATTTTAGAAGAGAGAAACGAAAAACGAAAAGCTGAAAGACGTTGATACAAAGAAAATAATATGTTAAAATAAGTAAAGCATGTGAAATGGACATAGCAGAGGTTTACAAAAAGTATAAAGAAAAGACTGGTAAAACGCCAAATGAAGAATGTGAAGTTTGGACAAATTACTATCAAGACTTGTTATCTCCTCTGCAAAGATCTTGCTTTAGCCAGACCTTTGAACGCGAAGGTTGACGCTAAGGTTTGTTACATTAGCGATGAGGTGCTTTCTGATGATGATCCGATCCAAAAACATGACATCACCCGGCACGAAGTAACCAAGATAGTAAACTAACTTAACGTTAACAAAGCGCCTGGTCCAGATCTTATAACAAATGAACATATAAAATATGCAAATGTGATACTACACAAATACTTAACCCATTTGTTCAATATGATAATATGGACATGTTATTCTCCTGAGATGTTGAAAATAGGAACTATAATTCCTATATATAAAGGAAACAGTAAAGACAGAACAGACCCATCGAACTATCGGGGTATAACCTTAACTTCTGCAGTTGGGAAAATATTCGAACGTATTCTTATAGATAGAATTACTAGTCGTGAGAATATGTGTGAACCAGAATTTCCACATGTCCTACAGTGTGGGTTCAGGAAGGACTGCATCCCATATAATACAAGAAGTAATATCGTGTTACACAGACAGACAGTCTAATGTATATACAGGGTTTGTGGATAATAAAAAGCATTCGACAGAATATGGCACGATGGGCTTCTACTCTAGTTATTTAAACTAGGTGTAAAAGGTCGATGCTGACATATCATCTGTCAGTCATACCGCGAGTCGCATGCGTGCGTGAGTTACAAAGGAGAAACCAGTAACCTGTTCCCAGTAAGGCAAGGTGTGGGGCAGGGGCGTGTACTATCAGCATGGATGTTTGTTGTTTATATAAATGATCTCATCCAACGTCTTGGCGATGTAAGATGTGGTCTTAGAATCGGGAGTCAACATATCCCTACCGTTCTTTGGCAGACGATACAACTCTCCTCAGTTCTTCTCCATATGGACTGAAACGATCTCTCAGTGTTGTGCACCAGTGTACGTGTGAGTGGAGGTTGACATATATTAGTAATCCCCAAAAGAGTTGTGTTCTAATATTTAGAGGAAGACGAGGTGAACCACTTCCTGATGATACACTACTATATTCGCTTGGAGATAACCAGCTGGATATCAAATATAGTACTATATATGCAGGCGGGGTGTTATGTACTATAAGAAATAGTAATAGAATTAACCGTGTCTGTGCAAGTGCTAGACGCAGTATTAATTCTATAAACGATATTGGATTGAAAGCAGGTAAACTAAATTATGTGGTCTGTGCAAACATATGGCGCCGTGTCATCATCCCATGCTCGGTTTATGGGTGTGAACTCTGGAGTAATTTAAGTGCAAATGACATAAATGAACTGGAAATACTCCAACGTTATTTCGCACGACTTGGGTAAAATGTCCATAACAGATCACCATCATTAATGACTATTCAAACTCTTGGTCTCTGGTCAATGAAAGGAACTACCGGTATTAATAAGATAAAACTTACTTATCTTGGAAAACTGGTTACATAGTGAAAGATATATTTGCTCTACTATGTGGTCAGTTCCTTACCAACGATATCTGTGTTAAATCCATCATACACGATCTCTTAATTATTTCTAAAAAGTATGATCTTTTTTCCTTTTTTGACGAGTATGTGATAGAAGATTATTTCTCCCAAAAGTCTATGTGGAAAAATATATTTAACAAAGCTACCACTGAATACGAGTCACTTGATTGAAATTGGACACACGAGATGATCTGCAACGAGTTCGAGCTATCCATGGTAAAATAGTACCACATAGACTCTGGAATATGTGCAAAATGTACAATGTGTACAGCAGGTGTATACATATAATATATATATACCACACAGATATTGAGAGAGGAAACCAACTTCATGGGCTACTCTTTTCGATTAGCAGCAAGGGATCTTTTATATGCACCATCCCACAGACAGGGTAGCACATACCACGGCCTTTGGTATACCAATCGTGGTGCACTGGATGGAACGAGAAATAGTCACGTTAACAATTCCTCATAAGTATGTGTCAGTGTTACCAAATGTCTGACATTCAGTTCCCAATGATTAATAAATCAATGTATTCTAGTGGTGTCGTTAAACAAAACAAACTTTAGTTTTAATATACGCTAAGATAGATGGCTGTACGTTCTCTTATAGAGTCATAAACGATTGAAATATAAATAATGAATTAAATCTATTAAATGTGTTAAAATGTGATAGAAATATTTGGTTTATTACTTTGTAATCAATGTTTATTTCTTTGAAAGGTCATTTCCATGACGAAAACGGCGATTGTGAAATAATTGGACCGCTTTACCATATGAAAGATCAACAGGTACGTTTTCTATTAGGACCGGCACCACGAATGTGCACGCAATATTACGCTCGGGGTAAATCGGTCATATTGTTCACACGTATGAATTCAACGGAATAAGCGGTGTAGAAAAAAAAGTTGTGTTAACATATTACATTTTCAATTATAACAAACATTCTGAAAGTACTGCTAAAACAATACCTGTCCCCTAACGTGCACAATAATTTTCATATCTCTTAAGTTCAAGAGCCATAACTCTGCCAAAAATGGGGATAGCGCTATAAAATTCAAACAGTTTATGCCAAAACTATATACAAAAGTCCAGCTCAATATTTTGAGTCACTATAAAAAAAAACCGTTGTCCGGAAAACTATAAGTGGGACAGACGGATGGACAGAAAGAAAGATGGACAGACAGATGGACAGGCAGACAGATGGACAGACGGACGGACAGACATACATATGGACGGACAGACATACAGATGGACGGACAGACTGATGGACAGACAGACGGACAGGCAGACAGATGGAAAGACTGACGGGCAGATAGACATACGGACAGACAAACAGACAGACAGAACAAACAAACAAACAGAAGGACGGATATGAAACCTATAGGTAGGGGACTAATAATTTACAAGTGAAGGGTGTACCATCCAAAAAGGACACCTATGCTATTTGGGGAGGGGGGGGGGGGGGGCGAGACGTTGCCCAGTGGTAAAGCGCTCGCTCGATGCGCGGTCGGTTTGGGATCGATCCCAGTCGGTGGGCACATTGGGCTATTTCTCGTTCCAGCCAGTACACCACGACTGATATATCAAAGGCCGTGGTATGTACTACCCCGTCTGTGGGGTGGTGCATATAAAAGATCCCTTGCTGCTAATCGAAAAGAATAGCCCATGAAGTAGCGACAGCGGGTTTCCTCTTTCAATATCGGTGTGATCCTTAACCATATGTCTGACGCCATATAACCGTAAATACAATGTGTTGAGTGCGAAACATTTCTTTCTTTTTTTCCTACGCTATTGTGAAGTACACTAACATACATTATATAGAACATTCCCGTGGGTATTTTGACGTTCACCGGAGGAGTGCACACCGCCAACACCCTCCAACTGCATGCACGTCTGATGATGATGATGATGACGACGACGACGATGATGATGATGATGATGATGATGATGATGATGATGATGATGATGGTTATCAAGCGTGTATTTTACCATTGGGTCACGTCCCGCTGCAAAACGAGGACGCAGTAACATTAAAATAATTAACCACTATGACTAAAACAAACCCTATTTAAGGAATTCTGAGATTTCAAGTGAATGTAGTTTCAAATAAGTGATCAGTTGAAATAGCTTTTGAAATTATAAATGCATGTATATGTAATTACGTGTTATAGTTGATCTTAAACGCTTTGGTACACGCATAATAATTATAAGAGACAAGATTTAAAAAAAGAAAGTAAAGTGGGGAATTCTAAGAACTATTACACGAAGGAAAGAAATGTTTTATTTAACGACGCACTCAACACATTTTATTTACGGTTATACGGTGTAGGACATATGGTTAAGGACCACACAGATATTGAGAGAGGAATCCCGCTAACATGATAAACCAAGGCATGTTACATGATTCCTTCCAAGTAGAGAAAACCAAACTCTTTTCAAATGATATTAACGCAAAGTGCCGTCTGATTCAGTTTTCTATAAATGATCAGGTAAAAAAGGTATGGGTTACTGCGTATGTTTATTCTCTGTCAACACCGTAACGGGCACAATTAATATATTGATGTATTAAATGAATATGATTCATTCTAAGGTAGCTTGGCAATTCAACATAGCTAATCAACAAAAATGATGCGAAAATTTATGTTTTTTGTTGATTTTGTCAACATCGTAACGGTCAACACCGTGACATAATGACGTTACGATTTCGATCAAGTGTCTAAATAACTACGTGTTCTGAGGTGTCGCTAGACAAATACTAGTGTTCCTTTCCACTCTTATTGTTTTAACCATTTAATTGTGTGCGCATTCTATTTTCGTTGCAACTGGAAACTTTACGGGTTAAAAGAAATGAAATATGTTCATGCTATTTCACTCTTTGATGGGATACTCAAAAATTTGAATCAGTAAATGTTCATCACATAAAATATTTCGATTTTTTATTAAAAGAAAACAAATTATGTCAACACCGTAACATTGCGGAGTTGATAAAATATCGAAATAACCATATGTTAGATGTGAAGTAGCTTTAAATAGATATTAAATACGTCTTAAATGTTCAGAGGTATCGTTAAATAACATTCATTTCGTATCTCAATGTTTTTGCCGTTTTAATTAGATGAACGTGCAATTATATCCAACTTCTTATTGTTATAGGAACTGGAAGCTTCTTTTTTGTGTGTACTCCCTGAAGATACAGCTCAAATATTCCTCATATATATATATATATATATATATATATATATATATATATATATATATATATATATATATATATATATATATATATATATATATATTATTTTTATTTTTTTTAAACATTTTAATATTTATTTATTGTAATTGTAAATGATGTCAACACAGTGGCTGTTTGTCAACACCGTAACACCTCTTTTTATATAAATAATTATTATCCCACTAAAGCGCAGTATTCAGAAAATTCTTATTTATTGGAATATGCACTATAGGATTTACATGAATTCATAGAGTTTGGGCCATTGTAATTATTCAAGGAGACAATATAAAACTAAATCTCCTCTAAGACAACCCCAGTCAGCACAAGCGAGAGACCATGTGAAGAATGACGATGGAAAACCTCACCAAAACTCATTTTTTTAAGTGTTAGGTATCAGTAAAATACTTTGTAACTAAAGAAAATGTTTTTGTGGAATTTTGGTGCAATGTATTTGATTATTCACCAATATTTTAAGAATTTTTGATGACCACCTTCTGTTACGGTGTTAATCAACTATCAGACCCTGTTCCGGAATTAAAAAAGATTAATTATAAAATCGTATGCAAAGATCGCTGCTTGAATTTTAAATACATTCACCTGACCCTAGAGATAAGACATGACTATAAAACATTATTCTTTAAAAATCTTATTTTTACCAATGTACTACTATACAACGTAACGCATTCTGGGAGAATGACCCACTCCCACTGTAAACATTACGATGCCAATAGTCACTGAAATTTGGACTATAATATCAAGTGCTCCCGTATTTCTTTCTCCATATATAAATTATCAAACATTCTCACTGGTCAGGTTTCAGATGATTTTGACGGGCAGAGGGCGGAGAACTCCATGCCTAGTCCCCTGACCTTACTACCATCGAACATAATTTATGATGCACTTGGAGTATGGTCAACAGTTGACATCCCGAGCAGAACGCTATTCGGTCCAAAGAAAGGAACCATTATTAAACAGAACGCAACACACGTATACTATGGGCTGTACTTTTGGCAGGTAGGTGTATTGTGGGGTGCGTATAGGGATGTGTAAACAAAACACACTACGGATAGTACATCACAGGTAGGTGTATGGTGGGGTGCGTATAGGGAAGTGTAAACAAAACACACTACGGATAGTACATCACAGGTAGGTGTATGGTGGGGTGCGTATAGGGATGTGTAAACAAAACACACGTCCACTACGGATAGTACATCTCACAGGTAGGTGTATGGTGGAGTGCGTATAGGAACGTGTAAACAAAAAACACTACGGATAGTACATCACAGGTAGGTGTATTGTGGGGTGCGTATAGGGATGGTTAAAATAAAACATACTACGGATAGTACATCACAGGTAGGTGTATTGTGGAATGCGTATAGGGATGTGTAAACAAAACACACGTACACTACTGGTAGTACATCACAGGTAGGTGTATCACAGGTGCGTATAGGGATGTGTAAATAAAACACACGTACACTATGGATAGTACATCACAGGTAGGTGTACTGTGCGGTGCGTATAGGGATGTGTAAACAAAACACACGTACACTACGGATAGTACATCACAGGTAGGCGTATGGTGGGGTGCGTATAGGGAAATGTAAACAAAACACACGTACACTACGGATAGTACATCACAGGTAGGCGTATGGTGGGGTGCGTATAGGGAAATGTAAACAAAACACACGTACACTACGGATAGTACATCACAGGTAGGTGTATTGTGCGGTGCGTATAGGGATGTGTAAAGAAAACACACGTACACTACGGATAGTACATCACAGATAGGTGTATGGTGGGGTGCGTATAGGGGATGTGTAAACAAAACACACGTACACTACGGATAGTACATCACAGGTAGGTGTATTGTGCGGTGCGTATAGAAATGTGTAAACAAAACACACGCACACTACGGATAGTACATCACAGGTAGGTGTATGGTGGGGTGCGTATAGGGACGTGTAAACAAAACACACGTACACTACGGATAGTACATCACAGGTAGGTGTATGGTGGGGTGCGTATAGGGATGTGTAAATAAAACACACGTACACTACTGGTAGTACATCACGGGTAGATGTATGGTGAGGTGCGTATAGGATATATTTTGAAGACATACTGTGATGGAATCATTTTGACTCTACCCTCAACTTATTTTGGAATTCTAAAATTTTGATATACCTAGCTATGATATTCATGTTCTCGAATGTTAATATACTTGTGATATTTATACTGTGTTTTTAATTTTATATTAACGTTGGTCATCAATTTACTGAAATGTTTGTCATTATTTTATAACTAACAGTCGATTTGTTTTCGAGCTGAAGAACCGTTAAATATTCATCCATTGATTCACTGAAACAAGTTAAGGGTCAAATAAAGAAATGTTTTATTTAACGACGCACTCAACACATTTTATTTATGGTTATATGGCGTCAGACATATGGTTGAGGACCACACAGATTTGGAGAGGAAACCCGCTGTCGCCACTACGTGGGCTACTCTTTCCGATGAGCAGCAAGGGATCTTTTATTTGCACTTCCCACAGGCAGGATAGCACAAACCATGGCCTTTGTTGAACCAGTTATGGATCACTGGCCGGTGCAAGTGGTTTACACCTACCCATTGAGCCTTGCGGAGCACTCACTCAGGGTTTAGAGTCGGTATCTGGATTAAAAATCCCATGCCTCGACTGGGATCCGAACGCAGTACCTACCAGCCTGTAGACCGATGGCCTAACCACGACGCCACCGAGGCCGGTAAATAGTTAAGGGTCAGTGATATATTAATATATATTATATGTATATGTACTTCCCCAAAATACCTATTTCTCGTTACATCCAGTGTCCTACGACTCGTGTATCAAAGTCCATGGTATGTGCTATCCTGTCTGTGGGACGCTGCATATAAAAGACACCTTGCTACTAATGGAGAATGTAGCGGGTTTCATATATATGTAAAAAATTAACAAATGTTTGACATCCAATAGCCGATGATTAATAAATCAATGTGCTCTAGTGGTGTTGTTAAACAAAACAAACTTTAACTTTTCCTCCATTAGAAGATCATTCTGAACGCAACAGAATATTCGCTATTGTGCCTAATAAGCAAATGTAAAAATAGAATCCATCACGTCTTTATCTGTGGCACCGACGTCCTGATAAACTTTAAAAACATAACGAAAAAATACCTCGCGTAATATTGAATACAAGCAGGGGGTTTTATGAACATGAAATGTGTTGTCTAACATGTTCAACATGTCTTTTATATGTGTGAAGTTCCATCGTGGAGCCAGGCAAGAACCGTACCCCTATATTTTAATGATATGTTCTTACGAGACATAACGGAATTCAAACTCATGCCAAGTTACCAAGAGAGAGAGAGAGAGAGAGAGAGAGAGAGAGAGAGAGAGAGAGAGAGAGAGAGAGAGAGAGAGAGAGAGAGAGAGAGAGAGAGAGAGAGAGAGAGAGAGAGAGAGAGAGAGAGAGAGAGAGAGAGAGAGAGAGAGAGAGGTGGGTGGGTGGGTGCGCTTATGCTGAGCAATGATGCTATATTTAATAACGTTCTGAACATGATGCGGAGCAATCGAAACCTGACATGTTTGTTATAAACAGAAAATGAAAGTGAGTGTAGTGTAACGTTAGATGATGATTATTAAAAATTAATTAAAATTGTATGCATGTCAGTTGGGAAACTATTTTTATTTAATTTTGTATGTGTATTACGATAATAATAAAAACATGCAAGTTTGTTTTACACACACACACACACACACACACACACACACACACACACACACACACACACACACACACACACACACACACACACACACACACACACACACACACACACACACACACACACACACACACACACACACACACACACACTCACACACACACACACACACACACACACACACACACACACACACACACACACACACACACACACACACACACACACACACATATATATATATATATATATATATATATATATATATATATATATAAAGTCATTGGTTTGTAAGTGTCAAATCGTCCAATAATATTGTATGTTTAACCAATGCATAATAATTTCTCAGTTATGAGTGCCCGCTGGGGTAATACATAAATAAATAAATATTATCATTATTATTAATATTATATAAATTATTATTATTATTATTATTATTATTATTATTATTATATAAACATTGATTTTGATCAACATTTAATATATAGCAAGATCTTATTAATATATCTAACATACAATGGCAATAATTTATTATACTTAAAAATGACATTTTGTTAATTTGAGCCATTTGAACAATAAAAAACCCGAGTGCTTCGAATATATAGTGGGCATGTTACGGAGTTTTCAGGAGGACTCGTTACACTGTTACGGAGTTTTACGAGAATGTAGACAACTAAAACAGGCGCGGATCTGGGGTGATGGTGCTATTGGTGCGTACCCCTCTGGAATTTCGATTTGTGCCAACAAAATGCAAAATAATACTAGAAATGTGTTTGTGATTAGTGGGATACATGCAATATGTTGGGTGAATCGGTGTTTCTGGGAAAGATTTCTGTAATACATCTTGCATTTTGGTGTAGCCTACTTTGAATGCTATGGGTGCCCCTATAAAGTATAGTATCTCCTCCCTGAATACTTTGCGTGCCCTTTTTAAACGTTACACCCCCCCCCCCCCCCCCTCTAGAAAGATCCCGTATCTATCCCTAAAGGGGACGGGACGTAGTCCACTGGTAAAACGCTCGCTTAATACACAATCGATCCCGAATCGATCCCCGTCGGGCTATTTCTCGTTCTAGCCAGTGCATCACGACTGGTATATGAAAGGCCGTGGTATGTGCTATCCTGTCTGTGGGATGGTGAATATAAAATATCCCTTGCTACTAACGAAAAACATGTAGCGTGATTCCTCTCTAAGACTATGCCAAAATTACCAAATGTTTGACATTCAATAGCCGATGATTAATAACCCAAATGTGAACTAGTGGTGTCGTTAAATAAAAGAAACTGTTCCTAAAACGCTATCTTCACTAGCAAATGATAAAACTATTGTTTCACTACTAAATATTTTAATGCTGTTTTACTATGATATATAATAAATTCACTGACCTTTCTTCGCAATATCCATACCGTGGAACATCACAGTAGTAGCCGCTACCTATTATACTATGTTGATATTTAATATAGTTTCTGGTACACGTTAAATATGCTCATAGACGTCACATAGCCATACCGTTCACATATTTCTGAATTTAAGCTACATGCAGCAGAATGTACCAAGGGCAACTTGGACGTCCATAACCATATTGAAACGTCATCGTATTGTTGACGTCATAGTTATGATTCCTGCGACGCTCGTAATATACGAAAACTTTCGAAATGCCTATTAAAGTTGTTGTTTTGTTTGTTTGTTTGTTTTTGTTTTGTTTTTGTTTTTGTTTTAGTTTTCTTTTCTAAGTTTCATTGTTTATTGCTTGATTTGTTTGTTTATTTGATTGTTTTAATTATAATTATAATTAATTAATTAATTAATTAATTAATAATAATAATAATAATAATAATAATAATAATAATAATAATAATAATAATAATAATAATAATATTATTATTATTATTATTATTACTACTACTTAAAATTAAATAAAATAAAATAAAGTTTTAAAACTGGTTACATACGCAGAGGAATGTTTCTTATAAACAAATAAAAGGCAGGTCACACTAAGATCTGAAAACGTTGATATACGTTTTTTGTAGATCATGAATAATTCATGAAGAAGAACATGTCTTATTCATGATCTATTGTGATTATTATGGCGATTATTATTATAAGCGTCAGAAGTGGAGGGGAGCATGTGCCCCCCCCCCCGATCCAATAGCAGCAGCGATGTGTGTGCGTCCCCCCCCCCCCCGACCCCCCAACATACCAACCTTCCAATGCCCCTGGGGAGTTATTTATTGGCCGGGTTGTTTCGACTGTTCATTTCGCCGAAAATGTTCTACGTAAGACACGGCGTTTTAGCTGCACATAGGTCTATTGTCTAGAGATAAAATAAAGGTAATAATCAAACTTTCATAACTTTCAGTAGGCCTAAGTAAGAATCAGTTTAAATCTATATTAACACAAAAAACTGTTATTTGTTTATAACGAATACGGATACGAATACGAATATGTGTATTAGGATCGCCGATCATTTCACAGCGTGTTCCACACATAAATACATTACAATGCATAACAGTAATAATGCCGTGTCTGTTTTGGTTTTTTTTTTTTTATCAATGGAATGACACGTAAGATCAAGATATTAAAAAAAAAAAATTCACCATTGTTTATTAAGACGAAAACCGGCCTCGGTGGTGTCGTGATATAGCCAACAAGAACAAGGCTGGTAGGTACATGGTTCGCAGCCATGTACCGGATCCCTCTCAGAGCGAGTTTTACACCTCCCTCTCTCTCACTAACCACTAACAACTATCCCCCTGTCGTGAACAGACAGCCCAGATATAACTGATATGTGTGCCCCGGACAGCGTGCTTGAACCTTAATTGGATATAAGCACGGCAATAAATTGAAATGAAATCATGAATCAATTTGATCCAATTATTTTAAACCATGTTTAAATACGTATTCATGAGTCTACTGTAAGCACAAATAAAAATTTAGTTGACTACTAACATTATAAAATTACTTGCAACGCACTGACTATACAAATATGCTAAACATTAAAAACAAGTTAATTGTATCTGTAATAAAACAAATACCGTTAAGCGGAAACATGACATTGAAATGGCTGCAAACTCTAGAAATTTCTTTAACCTAACCGCTTGACAGTATAAAGTTTTAAATAATTTTAAAATATTTTTATTCTTTTTTATATACAATATTTAATTTAATTTCAACTTATTTTCGTGCTTATATCCAATTAAGGCTCAAGCACGCTGTCCTGGGTACACACCTGAGCTATCTAGGCTGTCTGTCCAGGACAGTGGGATAGTTATTAGTTGTTAGTGAGAGAGAAGATGGTGTAGTAGTCTTACACCTACCCACTGAGTCGTTGAAATTCGCTCTGGGTGGGAGCCGGTACCGGGATGCGAACCCTGTACCTACCAATCTTATGTCCGATGTGTTAACCACGACACCACCGAGACCAGTTTTATACAATACAGTACAAATGTCCATAAATCTTAATCCCAAAACCTATTTTCCTAAAAAAACCACCTGCGTATGTATCTCACTAAAACTTGGTGTAATGTCCAACATTGAAACATAAGCATATAATACAAAGTACCAAGACCCCAAGAGAACAATTATTACAATGATGTTTTCACAAATAAATTGTCAGCACGCATACTGAGATGAGTTTTCAATGAATAACTGAAATAACTTGTCTAAAAATAAAGTTGGCAAACAAGTGGCATCTAGTGACGGTTATAAACAATATTTTATAAGTCTAATATATTCCCACCATGTCGAACAGCTACACTGCAGGTCCGTACTGGGGGGGGGGGGGGGGGGGGGGTCGGGGGGGGGGGTCGGGGGGGGGGTTCGTCTGGACCCTGCCGCAAAAGCTGAGGTCCACGTTTTCCTCTATTTCTTTTCTTTTTTTAATCTTTCACAAATACTTGCAACTCTACCACAAAACAATATTTGCTTGTCTTCGTCGTTTAGCACTCTCGAGTCTCCTTGCCAACGCTGCAGTGTACATTATTCAGAATTTCTACCTAATCTGACAAAAAAAAAAAAAAAAAAAACACACACACAAAAACCCCCACACAAAACCCCCCACAACGAGCCTACATGTAGCAAATATGTTTAATTGTACTTTCTGTATTGATGACATCGTAGTATTCAATAATTACATGACAATGATAGCAGTTCACCTTCCATTGATTTATGAACAAAAGAAATACGAGGTTCACAATGTCCAGAAAGTAACCCTGTTAGGTCAGGTCAGGTCAGGTCAGGTCAGGTCAGATTGTAGGTTTTAACCAATCTAATTAAAATTAGCTCCACTATTACATGTGGATCTAAAGACAGCCAGTTGGAGCTCATGTGCACCAATCAAAACCTTACTTGCAGAATCCTGCCAGTGATTTAAAAACTAACAACACTGCGTAGTCCCCAATGTCCAGGTAACATTTCGTCTGTAAATAATAATTTAAATATTGACCAATCACACTTCGCCTTTTATAACGTTATTTGGGAGCATACAAATTCTAAAAATATCGGGCGAGTCTATTTTAGTGGCCGCAGTACAGCGAACCATACCGATACGTACGGGGTGGGTTATCAGTCTTCAATTTTACATTACAAATTATTTATTTTATAAAATAAAACATGTTTTAAGGCATTCGTAATTCACACGAAACATGTCGTATACCCTCAGGATAATTCGGAATGTTTTCAAATTATTTTTAAATCACTGGCAGGATTCTGCAAGTAAGGTTTTGATTGGTGGACATGAGCTCCAACTGGCTGTCTGTTACATCCACATGTAATAGTGGAGCTAATTTTAATTAGATTGGGTTTTAACGTGCACATTCAGAACAAGCTGTTTTAGCACACGCCTATCATGGGCGCAGGTGTGGACTTTCGCCGGCTCCTCCGTCCGGAACAGAAAAAGGTTTGGGGTGGGTGGGAGAGGGGGTCGTCCGCGCTGGCATGTGCAAGGGAACACAAGCAGGGTCGGTAGCTGGTGAGGGTTGGTGTTGGTGCTCTTGAATTTGCAAATGTCCCGTAGGATTAAAGCCAATTAGAAAATACCGCGTAATTTTTTAAGATAATTTTGACGGTTATTTAGAATGGTTTATCAAAATTGAAAATGGAGCTAATTGGTTGATTTGACTTAGCTGATCGAAAGGTAGCTTCTGCCGAAACCCCTTATCTGTATATTTAATATTCAAATCGACACTGGCTTCCATATATATTAAACAATATTCTTCTGTCATTTTGGCATAGAAGTTGCTTTATGATGCCGGTTATTTCCAAGTATTTCAAAATGTTTTATGACCAACATGTAGATTCCTCTTTGATGATGTGACGCATCAGTGACACAAACAAAATGGGATTCAATACCTTTTGCTGAACACGTTTGAGGACTACACCTGCACTGCTAACAGAAGCTGCATGTGTTGGCGGTGATTCGTGATGATACAATGTTTAAGAACGTAATGTGTTTCGTGTTTCACAAATATGTTCATTACTAAAGAAACTGATCATAATTCTGAGGTACA
>NC_054710.1:17543865-17561365 GCF_016097555.1 Gigantopelta aegis | reverse complement strand
CGTAGATACGTTGCTAGGCCCCCGCCCAGCGGTCTGCCTGAAACCGACCGGTGATCTGGCGGCCGCCTGAAGATTTTGACGAAAATTATTGGTAACAAAATCAGCCGGGCGCCATGGGATTTTCACGGGCCCCTCACGGCCACCCTACGATAGCCTCACGCCCCCCCTCACGGATCCCGGGCGATTTGTACAACATCGGCCGGGTGCCCCGCTGGTCCCTCCCCCCCCCCCCCCCCCCCCCCCCCCCCCCCCGGCGGCGTCTAAACGGCCCCCACAACTTTATACAGCGCATCTATATATACTCGAGGCGCGGACGCCTACCGACCTGTTCTTTGATCAGCCGGCGCCCGCCAGATTATATAGCGGCGTCCGGCCGACCCCCTGGCGGCCGCACTGTCTCCACTGCGATCCAATGTTCAAAGGGCACCGCCCGGGCCCCGTCTAATATGTGAGGGCACACGTCGCAGACATGAAATTCGCCCAATTCATCCACGGGCAATAAATCCCCTGGCGACTCCTGCGATTAGAAAAATCGCGCGGACCCCAGCTGATATGTGGGGGCCCCTTTAATGTCAAATTAAGAAAATCGTAAGCCCCTGCGACAAGCAAAAAACCTTGAGATCGCCTCACGGCTACCGTATTGTACCGTGCAGCCACCGCACGGTTATGGCAATTTTGGGGACTTACTGCCGCCGCCAACACGCCGCAGGCCATTTGTGACCAAGGCATTAATTAAACATCGGCTATTGCATGTCAAACATTTCGTTATTCTGACACGTAGTTGTCAGAGGAAGCCCGCTACATCTTTCCAAATACAGCAAGGGATCTTTTATATGCACTTTCCCACTGACAGGACATTTTGTGGTAAATTATATTTTATAAGATTTTATAAGATTTTGGATAGACAAAGTAGCACGAGTCTTATCGATGTTATTACGTAATATCAAACACTTACTGAGGGACAAATAAGTTACGCAAAATTCCTATCCCCTTGTAATGTTTTTTAAGGCATAGGCCACTTCCCCTTTAAAATTACACAACGCTCTTCAATACCACACACACACAAACACACACACACATACAAATACACACACACACACACACACACACACACAACACACACACACACACACGCACACACACACACACACACAAAGACACACACACACAACGTGGATGGGTGGAGAGAGAGAGAGAGAGAGAGAGAGAGAGAGAGAGAGAGAGAGAGAGAGAGAGGGAGGGAGGGAGGGAGGGAGGGATAGAGAGAGGGAGGGATAGAGAGAGAGATAGAGAGAGGGATGGATAGAGAGAGAGAGAGAGAGAGAGAGAGAGAGAGAGAGAGAGAGAGAGAGAGAGAGAGAGGGGGAGGAGAGAGAGAGAGAGAGAGAGAGAGAGAGAGAGAGAGAGAGAGAGAGAGAGAGAGAGAGAGAGAGAGAGAGAGATACACACACACACACACACACAAAGACACACACACAACGTGGATGGGTGGAGAGAGAGAGAGAGAGAGAGAGAGAGAGAGAGAGAGAGAGAGAGAGAGAGAGAGAGAGAGAGAGAGAGAGAGAGAGAGAGAAATTGTTTGTTTTGTATAACAACACCACTAGTGTGTGTACAATATTACAAATATAACATTTTTGCTTTATTTTTTAATATTATTACTTTTTTCTGATATTATATTCGGCTCGTTAGCGGTAATTTTCCGTTTTATCTCATAGTTACCGGTTTCAGGTGATTATTGATATATATTTGCAGGTTATTACCGGGGATAATAACATATACGTGAACGGGATGGACCGATCTCGGAGCAACTGGCTACGCTACATGAACACCGCACCACAACACAAAGCTCAGAACTTGGAGGTTGTCCAGTGTAATGGTCAAGTATGTATCTGGAAAGTAATGCCAGAAATAGATTTAACATTATTTCTTTCTGTTATTATTATCGACAAATTGATATAACATTTTCCGAGTAAATACTACCTTGTAACTTGATGAGGCTAATGCTAAAATAGGTCGATTGTAGCTAGATAGATAATGATTTAATTCTGACTTCATGTTCATACTGACCGGCCTCGGTGGCGTCGTGGTTAGGCCATCGGTCTACAGGCTGGTAGGTACTGGGTTCGGATTCCAGTCGAGGCATGGGATTTTTAATCCAGATACCGACTCCAAACCGTGAGTGAGTGCTCCGCAAGGCTCAATGGGTAGGTGCAAACCACTTGCACCGACCAGTGATCCATAACTGGTTCAACAAAGGCCATGGTTTATGCTATCCTGTCTGTGGGAAGCGCAAATAAAAGATCCATTGCTGCTAATCGGAAAGAGTAGTCCATGAAGTGGCGACAGCGGGTTTCCTCTGAAAATCTGTGTGGTCCTTAACCATATGTCTGACGCCATATAACCGTAAATAAAATGTGTTGAATGCGTTGTTAAATAAAGCATTTCGTTCTTCTTTTTTTCATGTTCATACTGATTTCAAAACTGACAAAATTATTAAAGCTGTGTTTGTACTTTGTATCAGTAAATGAGTTTAGAACGGGAAGTCAGATTGGATCTTTAAATCGGGTTTTAATAGTCTGCCGATGACTGGATCTTTAAATCGGGTTTTAATAGCCTGCCAATGACTGGATCTTTAAATCGGGTTTTAATAGCCTGCCAATGACTGGATCTTTAAATCGGGTTTTAATAGCCTGCCAATGGCTGGATCTTTAAATCGGGTTTTTAATAGCCTGCCAATGGCTGGATCTTTAAATCAGGTTTTAATAGCCTGCCAATGACTGGATCTTTAAATCGGGTTTTAATAGCCTGCCAATGACTGGATCTTTAAATCGGGTTTTTAATAGCCTGCCAATGGCTGGATCTTTAAATCGGGTTTTAATAGCCTGCCAATGACTGGATCTTTAAATCGTGTTTTTAATAGCCTGCCGATGACTGGATCTTTAAATTTGGTTTTAATAACCTGCCAATGGCCCACATGAGGTGGGTTTATTTTCTTTGGATTTTGTTTGTTTTTGTTGTTTTTTGTTGTTGTTGTTTTGGTGTTGTTTTTGTTGTTGGTACTGCTGTTGTCGTCGTTTGCTTTTGTTGTTGTTGCTGCTGTTGCCTTTGTTGTTGTCTGTTGTTTTGTTTTTTTGTTGTTATTCGTTGTTGTTTTTGTTTATTGGTTTTTGTTGTTGTTGTTGCTGCTGATGTTGTTATTTGCTTTTGTTGTTGTTGCTGCTGCCTTCGTTTGTTGTTGTTGTTGGTTTTGTTGTTGTTTTTATTGTTGTTGATGCTGCTGCTGTTGTTGTTTGTTTTTAGTTGTTGTTGTTTTAAAAACGGACCTCCAGTTCAGTTAAATTCATTTAATACCAAAGCATTTTACCTTGAGGCATATATCATTCTTAACTTACATACCAGTATATTACATTGTGTCTCAAACATGTGGGGTGTTATTTGTGGGATTTAGTTTTTTTCCCTCCAAACGTGTTACTTTTAAACAAAATTATATCTTTATAAGTATGTTATCAATTATTGACAATTAGTCATAATAATAACAATGATGATGACAATGATGATGATAATTATGTCGATGATGAAGATAATATGTTGATGATAATGGTGATGGTGGTGGTGATGATGATGATGATAATGGTGGTGATGGTTGTGGTGGTGATGATGATAATGGTCATGATAGTGGTGGTGGTGATGGTGGTGGATGTGTTGATGATGACGGTTTTGTGGTAGTGATGGTGGTGTGGTGGTGGTGGTGATGATGATGATGATAATGGTGGTGATGATTGTGGTGATGATGATGATGATAATGGTGGTGATGGTTGTGGTGGGATGATGATGATGGTCATGGTAGTGGTGGTGGTCATGGTGGTGGTGGTGTTGATGATGATGGTGATGATGATAATGATGACGATGATCATAATGATGATGATTATTATGTCCATGATAGATATATGTTGATGATGACGGTGGTGGTGGTGGTGGTGACGGTGTGATGGTGGTGGTGATGATGATGTGGTGGTGATAATGATGATGCCGATGGTGGTGATGATTGTGGTGGCGATGATGATGATGGTGATGATAGTAGGGGTGGTGATGGTGGTGATGGGGTGGTGATGGTGTGGTGGTGGTGGTGGTGGTGATGGTGATGATGATAATGGTGGTGATGGTTGTGGTGGGATGATGATGATGGTCATGATAGTGGTGGTGGTGATGGTGGTGGTGGTGTTGATGATGATGGTGATGATGATAATGATGATGATGATCATAATGATGATGATTATTATGTCCATGATGGATATGATATGTTGATGATAACGGTGGTGATGGTGGTGACGGTGTGATGGCGGTGGTGATGATGGTGTGGTGGTGATAATGATGTTGCTGATGGTGGTGATGGTTATGATGGTGATGATGATAATGATGATGATGTCCATGATGGATATGATATGTTGATGATGACGGTGGTGGTGGTGGTGGTGATGGTGGTGGTGGTGGTGATAATGACCATGATGATGATGGTGATGATGATTTTTCATTGCTCCACTACCAGGTGTACTATTACACAACTGAACGAATCAGCCGGGGTGAAGAGTTGTTTGTGTGGTATGGTGAGGGCTATGACAAATACCTTAACATTGAGAGATCTCTAACGACGAGGAACGATCGCTATGATGGTTCGTAGTTCACATTATCAACAGTATCATCCGTTTGTCTCTGTTTGTCTCTCTGTCCGTCTCTCTGGCAGGACGTGTGGTTCGGGAGGGGAACGTGAATGAGAACATGGCTGATGTTCGCACTGAGGAATGGAGGAGACTTCCTAATTTACTGTTACAAATAAGTAGGGGATATTCCATTTAAAATATAAAAAAATTATAAAATGAATAAAACTCAAAATAAGTGCATAATGTGCGTTAATGTTCCCACTCAAAGAACATGAACAAACACGCACCGATTGTTTTGATCGCGAGGCACGTGACGTGACGTTGCACGTGCGAAGGGTGTGATTGGAAATTGAACACTTAGTTTGTGCGTACGTTGTTGTGTGCACACTGTGGCAATATTCTTTTTTGTTTGTTACTGGAACACTAAATCATAAGCTTGCTGTCACATTATTTACAACTTTTCAACAATGCGACGTCTCCAACGTCAGGAACGTCTCAGGGCTGTTGGCATGAACGAAGTTGGCACCACCCAGCGAATTGTGGCCCATAGACTTAATGTGTGACAATCAGTCATTAGCCGAATATGGGCCCGATATCGACAAACCACAGATGTGGACGATCATCCCCGTTCAGGACGGCCAAGGGCCACAAGTCCGATTCAGGACTGATTCATTAGGAGTTATACGTCAAGGAATCGAGGTCAGTCAGCCAATTAAATCGCAAGAGAACTCCGTGTTACTGCTGGCGTTACAGTGTCTGGTCAGAATATTCGTAAGAGACTGCATAGAAGTAACATCCACGCTTGTCGAGCCTTCGTTACCCCACATTTGACTGCGAGGCACATTGCTGCCAGATGTCAATGCTGTACACATCGTAGACATTGGGTTAACAGGCGTTGTGCTCGGGTAATGTTTTCAGACGATTCCAGATTCATACTAGACTTCCATGATCGACGACAGCGTGTCTGGCGAGGTCCCAGTGAACGCTACGCCAACGTCAACGTTCGTCCTCTTGACCGATTTGGAGGAGGGTCCGTTATGGTGTGGGGTGGCATCACCATGATTGTCAGAACCCAGCTGCATATAATCATGGGAGGGTCACTGGCCAGTACTACCGTGTCAACACCCTTGCACCGATCATTGTACCCTATGCACGACAGGCTGGACACCATTTTGTTTTGCAGGACGACAACGCCCGTGCTCTGCAGCAACACAACATCACCACACTACTGTGGCCAGCCCTAAAGCCAGACCTTTCACCCATTGAGCACATGTGGGCCATTATCGGACGACGTTTCCGAGAACGTCAACACCAGCGAACCAACTCTCGCTGCCACTCTCCAAGAGGAATGGGACAGGATTCCTCCCACCAGAAAATGTTATTGGACGTTTAATCTGGAGCATGCCACGTCGGATTCGTACGTGCTTGGCAGGGGTTTTACCCGTTACTAGTGCAAATATTGAAAACGTGAAATTGACAAGCACCACCTCTGTTGCCTATCTGTGTCTCCTCCGGACCTACATCACTATCCTGGCTATAATCTTTAATGCCAATCCCTTGTCACACGGGTTTTACCATAAATTAATATTGCAATGAAAATTAATACATCTCTGTTATATTGTGTTATATTTGAATATTCCCTACTTTGAAAATTATACTCTTATATTGATGGGTTGTTATTGTTGGTGGTGGTGATGATGGTAATGTTAATAATGTAAAGATGTTGATGGTGTGATGATGTGAGGATTATGATGATGATGATGATGTTGATAATGATGATTTTGATGATGATGATTATGATGTTGATGATTTTGATGATGATGATGATGATGCGATGATGTTGTTACAGAAACCAAGTGGCCGTTTTTCTACACGTGTCCTGAAGGGAACTGTGCTCCGAAAACATGTTCACTGCCACCTCCCTGTACAGAGGACGACCATACAGAGCGATGTTTCGGTGGGTATCACGAGGTGACAGTGAAGTAAATAAATCACCACTATCAAAAATAACATAGTAAAATAGATCATTAGCCACCTCCCTGTACAGAAGACGATAGTACAGAGCGATGCTTCGGTGGGTATCACGAGGTGACAGTGAAGTAAAGATATAACCACTAACAACAATAACATAGTAAAATAGATCATTAGCCACCTCATTGTACAGACGACGATAATACAGAGCGATGCTTCGGTGGGTATCACGAGGTGACAGTGAAGTAAATATATCACCACTAACAACAATAACATAGTAAAATAGATCATTAGCCACCTCATTGTACAGACGACGATAATACAGAGCGATGCTTCGGTGGGTATCACGAGGTGACAGTGAAGTAAATATATCACCACTAACAACAATAACATAGTAAAATAGATCATTAGCCACCTCATTGTACAGACGACGATAATACAGAGCGATGCTTCGGTGGGTATCACGAGGTGACAGTGAAGTAAAGATATAACCACTAACAACAATAACATAGTAAAATGGATCATTAGCCACCTCATTGTACAGACGACGATAATACAGAGCGATGCTTCGGTGGGTATCACGAGGTGACAGTGAAGTAAATAAATCTCCACTAACAACAATAACATAGTAAAATGGATCATTAGCCACCTCATTGTACAGACGACGATAATACACAGCGATGCTTCGGTGGGTATCACGAGGTGACAGTGAAGTAAAGATATAACCACTAACAACAATAACATAGTAAAATAGATCATTAGCCACCTCATTGTACAGACGACGATAATACAGAGCGATGCTTCGGTGGGTATCTCGAGGTGACAGTGAAGTAAAGATATAACCACTAACAACAATAACATAGTAAAATGGATCATTAGCCACCTCATTGTACAGACGACGATAATACAGAGCGATGCTTCGGTGGGTATCACGAGGTGACAGTGAAGTAAATAAATCTCCACTAACAACAACAACATAGTAAAATGGATCATTAGCCACCTCATTGTACAGACGACGATAATACAGAGCGATGCTTCGGTGGGTATCACGAGGTGACAGTGAAGTAAATATATCACCACTAACAACAATAACCTAGTAAAATAGCTCATTACCCGCGTCACTGTGAAGGAACCAAATGTTTACCGCAATACGACAGGGCTATGGGAGACGGGAGCGTGTGACGGCTTGATCTCTTTTTACCATTATTGATCGGTTGTGGAGAACCGCCATATTGCCATATTGCCAGGCAATGTAACTAACAGTTTATTTTAATGCTCAATAGTTTTTATTATTTTAGTGTACTATAGTAATTATTAGTTTATTCCAATATTACTAAAGTGCTCTAAACGTATAGCAATATTTATGTAATGTACTATATTAATAATTATATTTATGTTCTATACTAAAGTTTAGTTTACTGTAGTAATTATTGTTTTAGTGTACTGTAGTAATTATTGTTTTAGTGTACTATAGTAATTAATATTTTATTGTACTGTATTAATTATTATTTCAGTGTATTGTATTATTTATTTTTTTAATCCCGCTGACCCCTTTCTTTTCTCTTCTTTGAATTCCGTCTCATTTGTTTCCGATCTGGCAACTCCTCCTATCTTTCAACTTCTTTCGCTGTCCACCTCGACATTCCAGTCCTTGTCTCTCCAACCGCGACATGTGCCTGCCTCTTGTGGCTATCTGTGCCACACACCTGCCATTCCCCATCAGCTTTTAGCTGTGGGTTTAGTGTGACCACTTCGAGGAATGTTCAGTAGTTACTGTTGGTATTGTTAAGTGGTACTTGTAACCATCTGCTATACACCCACCTACTTAGGCCGGCCCCTGACCTACTTAGACCGGCCCCTGACCTACTTAGACTGACACGAAAGAGTATAAAAAGGCTAGATACGGTTTCATTGTCATTCGCTCGCCGAAAACGATCAGATCTACGTTCAATCCAGAGATGGCCTGTTCCACAAGTGATGAAGCGAGATGTCGTCTAGAACTTGGAACTAACGTCTACGTGGTGGCCAAGTTATGGAAAGGGGACACTGCTATTCACATAAGGAAATTTGACAGTGACAAGGGGAAAACCTTCCCCACCAAGCGAGGTATTGTCCTTAGTCTTAAACAGTGGATCGAACTGTCTGGATGTAAAAGCCAAATTGACGAAACGATTTCAGCATTAAACCAGGGGAAAGACGAAACATTGTTCAGACACCTTGGTGTCAACGTCCATGTCAGCGTCGACAAGAACTTTGCTGGGGTGGACCTGCGTCAGTGGTGGTGGTGTGAAGAAACTAAATCCGTGAAACCTTCGAAGAAGGGAATATTCCTTTCTCTACAACAATGGGAGAAACTGAAAGGCTGTTTCACAGTCATGTGTGACTTTGTACCAGAGCTGAACTCGATTGTGCCCTGCGCCATGCAAGACGACCATCAAAACCAGATGGGATTTCTTCAGTGTAACTTCTGCAACCCTAACGAGTGTCACCAGTGGTGAACGAGTTTTGTTTTGGATGAAGGTATAAAAGAATGGATTTATGGTTTACACTTCATTTGCTTTGTGACTGTGCTAGAGAACAGACGTGTTTTATGATTCTGACATTCTTGTGTCTTGTTGCACTCTATCTGGAACGAAGAAGATGGCATCGGGATATTCGAGCAGTCTTAGTAGCAGCAGCAGCGACGAGGACGACGTCTTGGTCTGCAAATGTTCAGAAAGACATACAGTCAAAAGAGTGACTACCAAACCTGAAGAACAGTTCATGGATCAAACGGATGCTGCCTGTGACAATATGGATGAAGATGGTGAAATCAAAGAAGCCACAGATCAGACGGATGCCGCCCGTGACACAGACGCTGCCTGGGATGAAGAAGACTGCTGTTCGAGACGTTACCTGTTCTGTCATCATCCCGAAATGAGACATTTCTATACCCGGATGCAGACATTTGGATGGTGGCCCATACAGTTACGCCAGAAACCGAGGGAGCTCGCCAAGGCCGGTTTCTTCTACACGGGAGATCACGATGCCGTCGTCTGTTACTGTTGCGGACTACGTGCCTACCGATGGCAGAGAATGGACGACCCAGTGATGGAACATTACAGACTGTCCCCGAGATGCCCCCATGTGAACAATGTGTTCAGACATTATCAGTTTTAAACACGCGTGAGACACGTGTTTTTGTCACTATGTTTTGTCATATATTTTATGTACTACATTTTTGTTGTTTAGTAATAAAATTGTGTGTTGTATCCTTTTGTTATTTATAAATAGCATGACTTTGTGACACGTATGTCAGTTGAGAACCATGTCTCGGTGGGAAAGGTACCTAGAGTCTATTTACTACGATGCAAAGCACCCTGGGAGTTATGCAGGTCCTAGTAAACTGTATCAAGCTGTTAAAGCAGAGGGTAAATTTAACATTCCTCTGACACGTATTAAATCATGGTTGAAAGGTCAAGAGACCTATACCATGACACATCAAGTGAGGCGAAAGTTTCCACGTAATACCTATGTTGTGGAAGGGTTAGACAGTCACTGGCAATCCGATCTAATGGATATGGTCAGTTTGGCTAAATACAATGACGGGGTGAGATACCTCATGATGATCATTGACCTGTTCTCCAGGTACTTGTGGGTGCTACCACTCAAGTCGAAAACGGGGAACGACGTGGTAGAGACTTTGATAGAATTCTGGAAATCAGAGTCCAGAAAACCCAAGCTGTTTCAGTCCGATTCAGGGTCAGAATACAAGAACCATAAGGTCAAAGCATTGCTGAAGTCGCAGGGCATAACGCAGCTGTTTGCTCTAAATGAAACCAAAGCAAGTTATGCCGAACGGGTCATTAAGACCATCAAAATGCGTCTCTATCGCTACATGTTAAAAAACTTTACTTACAAGTACATGGATGTCCTAGAGAAGGTCGTCTATAGCTATAACCACACCAAGCATCGAATGTTAGGTCAAACACCAGCCAGTGTCAACCAAACGAACGAAGGAGAGGTCCGTCTGTCTCAGTACCTGATCAAACCTAAAAAGGCAATCCACAAAAAGAAGTTTACATTTAACATAGGTGATAAAGTACGAGTCAGTCATCTTCGGGGCACCTTTGATCGGGAATACCAAGAGAAATGGTCTGGCGAAATATTTACCATTGAGAAAAGGTACTGGTCTCAAGGTAAAGATGTGTACAAATTAAAGGACTGGGGTGGTGACGCCATCGAAGGGACATTCTATGCAGCTGAACTTCAGAAGGTGACTGAGAATCCTGATCAACTGTACCGTATCCAAGACATTGTGAAAAGGAGAATACGGAACAAACAGAAAGAAGTGTTGGTGAAATGGCTTCACTGGCCTAAGAAGTACAATTCGTGGATTCCAGAAGCAGACGTTGTTCGATATCAGACAGTATAAAAGACCTCAGTACATGTTTGACTTTTCATTATCATGGAAGAAATTGTAGAGACACAACCTCTGTCAAGAAGTCATTCGGGTGATACCTGGACATTTTTTGGTAAACGTGTGGCCAAATCGGAAACGGTATTTTTCTCTCAAATCATCATCATATATGTGGTGGTGATTACGTGTATCATCAACTTGTCTCTTCATCAAGGTAATTCTAACTTGTGGACAGCACTACTCAGCAGTAGCTTGGGTTATTTGCTGCCAAATCCCAAGATCAAAACGAATAAGCACCATGGATAAGTACATTACCATTCGAAGTACAGACAGTACGTCTTACTTTCCCGACAACACACACTGGTCGTTTCGAGTCAATCTGTATGACCGACTACATCTCGGTAAAAAGTGGGTGGTAGCAGCCACCGAAATCACCATTCAGAACTGGGACGTCTCGAGAAAATCAGACTGTCGTGACATTTACGTGTGTTCCAACATCTGCTACAGCTCACACGTTGGAGAAAGAAAGGAGCCCTTGCTGAGACGCATCTGTTTGACAGGGAATAAAAAGGAAAAATATTTTGTGTTTCCAAACTACCATTACATACCCCTGAGACTGGAAGATGTGCAGATCGTGGACATCTATATACAGGACGCAGATGGCAATTCAGCTTCATTTATTACAGGACCAGTGACGGTGACACTGCACGTGAAACCACAGCCTTTTTGGTTTTAAGACATGGACCAATACGTGTTGAAAAATTACAATTATTTTAAAATGATGACGAACATTCACGATTACCATATGACTTTGGGATTACTGAAAGATATGAATGAAGAACAAATGTTGGCCTTGGTGGCGATCGTTCAAGGGTTGCTGGACGGACGTATTAACGTCACAGCAGGACAGAAACGTCGATTTTTACAGTCTAACAACGAGTATCTGAACATGTTGAAAATGTGGTATCACTTGCCGTGATGGATAGAACTAGAAAACGTATATTGAAACAAAACACCCCTTTGTTAGCCTTCATTTTGAACAACAGTCACTTGGATCAGATGAAAGCAAAAACCGTATGGTCAGTGGTCACGGACCACTGGAGATATGCAGGATCTCTATAAATAGGATGTCTGTAAAAAAAACATCATCATTTGAGATAGTACCTACAGCGGAGCAACATGTCAGACCAATACAAGCTATATGTTCCAAACGTCGACAAGTGGACCCGTTTCTACAAGCTGCAGGCACAAGGCAAACTTCAGCCGCACTTCGAAATTCAACGTGGTGGGCAAAGTCAGATCATGTACAGTGTGGATCGATGCCTAGAACTCTACGACCCCACGTGGAAAAAAGAAAAAGAAGAACAGAACAAACCCCCGGCACCCAGTGTTGTCATGGTCTCCCCAACGCAGCAAGTAGTAGAACAAGCTAAGGCCGAACAGAAACGTCTTCTGAAAAGTATAAAAGGGAAAGCAACACCACGACCAGTCAGTTCGTCAAGAAAGCGCAAAGGAGACACAACGAGCAGAAGCAATCAGAAAAAGCAGAAGACAGATCGCTTTAGTAAAAAGAAATAAGATGGCTTCGTATATGAATAAAGCTGAAGTAGAGGCCCATGCCGAAGAATTATCTATTTTTGAACTTCCACGTACATTCACTTCGGTGGAAAAAATCTATTATGAGGACACGAGACCCACATCTCAGATCACCACGGAAAACAGTCCTGTGGAGTTTAACGTGTATGGACAAGGCATCGATTACATCGACCTGCAACGTACCAAACTACACGTGAAAGCCAAAATTACCAAAGCCGATGGCAGCATCTTGACAAAAGATGAAAAGGTGGGACCCGTCAATCTATGGCTCCAGAGTTTGTGGTCTCAAGTGGACCTGACCCTCAATGGAAAACTCATCACTACCTCGACCAATCTGTATCCATACAAGAGCTATCTTAAAGTGTTGTTGAATGGTACGTCCACAGCTAAGGAATCGTCTCTGCAATCCCAACTGTACTACAAAGATGATGCACAAGACATAGACAGCTCAGATCCTATAACAGGCATCAATTCGGGACTTGCTAACAGAGGTGCTTTATGTGAAACCAGTCACACCGTGGATATGGAAGGACCGCTGTACGAAGACTTTTTCGACATCAAACGTTATCTCATCAATGGCGTCAATCTACAGATCAAACTGTTCCGGACCAGGCCTTCCTTCAGTTTGTTGGCAGGAGAAGATAATCCTGATTACAAAGTCAAGATCGAAGACGTATACCTCAGAATCTGCAAAGTGCGACCCAATACGGCCATCATCACGGCCCATGCCAAAACACTGCAGGACACTGAAGCCAAATATCCTTTCACAAGGAGCGACATCAAAGTGGCCTCCATACCCAAGGGACAACTGAGTTTCACCTGGGATCACTTGTTTCAAAATAAATGTCCCAACAAAGTCGTGGGTGGCGCTGGTCTCTGCCGAAGCAGTGAATGGCAGTTACACCAAAAATCCATTCAATTTTGCCATGTACGATCTGGACACGATTGCCTTGTACGTGAATGGTGAATCCTTACCGGCTCAACCTCTGCACGTAGGCAATAATCAGTACATCTCGGCCTACAACAGTCTGTTTGAAGGAAGAGAATCCATAGGACTGGACGTGTCTAGAGAGGATTTTAGAAGTGGATATGCTCTGTATCAATTCACCTTGGAACTTTACCACTTGAAGGACGGATACCTGGATCTTATAAAAAGGGGTAATCTTAGACTGGACTTACAGTTTAAAAAAGCCTTGCCAGAAACGGTCAACTGTTTGATCTACTCGGAAGACAACCTTCTGCTTCAAATCGACGGAGCCAGGAACGTCTTGTATGCAGAACCATGAACACTTTACAGTTGGAATGTGCTCTGAACGCTGATCCAGTCACGAGACATGTCAGAGTGTATGCTGCAGATGAACTTCCACGGCACCGACTGACTCGTTTTCCACGAGGATTCATCGTCAATACAGAACCCTCGACGATGAGAGGACAACACTGGGTGGCCATATGGTTAGACAGTGCTAACCATGGAGAATTCTTTGACAGTTTTGGAAAGCCTCCAGCATATTACCAGAGACAATTTCGAGCCTTTCTGCAAAGAAACAGTACATGCACCCATTACAATGACAGGGTGCTTCAAGACGCCAACAGCAACTCGTGTGGACTTTTTGCTTTGTTTTACGTTGCTATGAAATCGACGGGATCGTCGCTCAGAGACATTCAAAATTATTTTTGTTCAGATATTATAGTCAACGAAGCTATCGTGTATCAGTTTGCCTTAACATATTTTAATCATTGTACATTATAGTGTTTGCCCTTAAGGCCTCTCGGTGTAACCCAATGTGTGTCCATTGCATGTGTAGTTGTCTCTAGAGAGACCAGAAATTGTAATTAGAAATAAATGAAAAACAACCCAAAATTTCGCTAGCCCACACAAGTCCCGCTCGAATCGATGGACGGTTGGGAGGTATGGCACTGTGTTCTGTTTTTACTACAACACAACATCAACATAACAACATTTTTCAAATCATTTATTTGCTCCCGTTTCAAATCAGTAGATATAAAGGTTAAGGAGCAGACCTTTATTCCACTTTACAATGATTTCCATTTAAATGTTTTCTTTCTCCTAATTTTCTTGAGCTTTCGTTGTGGTATTCCTGGTGGCCGCTTCTGTATGCTTGCTTCCATCTTTATTGATTTCTCTGGGGTCAGCATCTTCTTTGGGTCCATTGTCTTCACAACAGCCACGGGTTTGTACACTGTAGGAGGTGTTTGCCCTTTTCCATCTTGACCCTCTTGTGGGACATCCATCACTTGTCCTTTTAATAGTCGTATATATTTTTCTTCAGGCACCAGAATGTTTTTGGCCACGTGTTGCATCATGCAGTTTTTAACAAGGGTGCTATACTCTGTAGCACGAGCACGATGATACCAGCTCTTAACACTTGTTTCTTCTTCTTGATAGAAACGGTCTTGTCACCCAACACACGTAATACGTTTTTGTGTTTCTTCAACTTTTCAAACGCCTGTTTAGAGAGTGGAACGTCACTATGCAATATGTTGGCAATGATGAATGTCAGGGTTTTCAACTGATCCTTGGTTATATGTTTCAACAGCAGACTTTTCTGTTTTGTCGATTTGCCAGACAGCAAGAACTGTAAGAACATCAGGTTCTCCTTGATGACTTGAGACATTTTGACGTGGCTTTGAAAGTGCAGTGCTATTTATACTCTCGGGACGTAGACGATGGAGTCTTCATTGGGAAATATCCGAGTTCTCAGTCTCAGCTTATCATCACCATGGGGCGACATGTCCACCACCAAATAATTAAAAGGGGTCTTCATGGCATCCCTGTATGCTTCTACCAAAACACCAGCACGGCCAGGAAACAACTGACGGCCCAGCGTCATGATCTGTGATGTATCTCTCACATTTTTAAAGAGGACAAGATACCAGGTGTTGAGAGCAATGGTTCTGGCAGACTTTCCCTGTCCATAGAGGTTTTGGGTAATGAATACGACACTCAGTCTTCTGTGATGACATCCTTGTGTAAACAGTAGCTCTATGTCTTTGTGCTCTAGTACGTGATTCATCAAGTCATCCAAAATGATAAGTCCATGTTGTCCGTCGGCAAATTCTTCTATTTCTGTCTGCGTGGGTAACCCCGAATGAAACATTAGGTTAGCTACAGTCTTTTCCATTTCGTCGTAAAGTGTCTGGTACACGCCATAGCAATACATGATTTTCTTTGGAGGGTCTTTGACGTACATGCCATTCAGGTTCTTCAGAAGTCTGTATACCCACTGAGTCTTTCCAGCACCCGTTGGGCCTGATACACACATACTCGAGCAAGGTTCAAATGGTGTCAAACTCTGTGTTTCCCACCAAGGACGTGTGGGATCCACCACTGCTTCGGGACTCCACGAAATGGCACTCTTGGGTAACGTGGGTTTCACTGCTTCGAATGTCTCTTTTGTCAACCATGATACTCTGTTTTCCAAATTGTGTACTTGAGACAGATGGTTAGGAAGTCTCAACAAATTCTTGGCCTGACATCCAGGAACGGGACAATCTTTTCTGACACGACCCATAGCGACAAATGTATCTATTAAACTAAACTACTTTGCAAATCACAACTATTTTTATAGAGTGGCCCTGACGTGGCCCTGACGTGGCCCTGAGTGGCCCTGAGTGGCCCTGAGTGGCCCTGTGTGGCCCTGACGTGGCCCTGAGTGGCCCTGACGTGGCCCTGAGTGGCCCTGGTGTGGCCCTGACGTGGCCCTGAGTGGCCCTGACGTGGCCCTGTGGCCCTGATGTGGCCCTGACGTGGCCCTGAGTGGCCCTGAGTGGCCCTGAGTGGCCCTGAGTGGCCCTGAGTGGCCCTGATGTGGCCCTGACGTGGCCCTGAGTGGCCCTGAGTGGCCCTGACGTGGCCCTGAGTGGCCCTGATGTGGCCCTGAGTGGCCCTGAGTGGCCCTGAGTGGCCCTGACGTGGCCCTGAGTGGCCCTGAGTGGCCCTGGTGGCCCTGACGTGGCCCTGATGTGGCCCTGACGTGGCCCTGAGTGGCCCTGATGTGGCCCTGAGTGGCCCTGAGTGGCCCTGACGTGGCCCTGACGTGGCCCTGAGTGGCCCTGAGTGGCCCTGACGTGGCCCTGAGTGGCCCTGTGTGGCCCTGAGTGGCCCTGAGTGGCCCTGACGTGGCCCTGACGTGGCCCTGAGTGGCCCTGGTGTGGCCCTGAGTGGCCCTGACGTGTGGCCCTGACGTGGCCCTGACGTGGCCCTGACGTGGCCCTGACGTGGCCCTGAGTGGCCCTGAGTGGCCCTGACGTGGCCCTGTGGCCGTGGCCCTGATGTGGCCCTGAGTGTGGCCCTGACGTGGCCCTGAGTGGCCCTGGTGTGGCCCTGACGTGGCCCTGATGTGGCCCTGTGTGGCCCTGACGTGGCCCTGAGTGGCCCTGAGTGTGCCCTGAGTGGCCCTGATGTGGCCCTGAGTGGCCCTGGTGGCCCTGTGTGGCCCTGATGTGGCCCTGTGTGGCCCTGACGTGGCCCTGAGTGGCCCTGTGTGGCCCTGACGTGGCCCTGACGTGGCCCTGAGTGGCCCTGGTGTGGCCCTGAGTGGCCCTGTGTGGCCCTGACGTGGCCCTGTGGCCCTGACGTGTGGGCCCTGACGTGGCCCTGAGTGGCCCTGATGTGGCCCTGACGTGGCCCTGAGTGTGGCCCTGACGTGGCCCTGACCCTGTGTGGCCCTGAGTGGCCCTGACGTGGCCCTGAGTGGCCCTGGTGTGGCCCTGAGTGGCCCTGTGTGGCCCTGACGTGGCCCTGACGTGGCCCTGACGTGGCCCTGACGTGGCCCTGAGTGGCCCTGAGTGGCCCTGAGTGGCCCTGACGTGGCCCTGACGTGGCCCTGATGTGGCCCTGACGTGGCCCTGAGTG
>NC_054710.1:17424535-17543665 GCF_016097555.1 Gigantopelta aegis | reverse complement strand
CCCCCCCCCCCCCCCCCCCCCCCCCCCCCCCCCCCCCACCCCCCCCCCCCCCCCCCCCCCCCCCCCCCCCCCCCCCCCCCCCACCCCCCCCCCCCCCCCCCCCCCCCCACTGGCCCACGCCACTGTTCTCATTTCCTCATACATCATCGTTTTTTTTTCAATTAGCTGTTGAAGGTGTAGAACATTGGTTATTTACTGTTTGCTCAATAATTTTACTGCAGAACACAATATGGGTGTTGCACAGTTCATTCCTTGGATTCTCTGCCTCACGTGTAAGGGTTCCATCCTCAAACTATCTGTCCATCTCTCTCTCTCTTCTGTCTCTCCCTCTCTCTTTCTCTCTCTCTGTTCTGCCTCTCCCCCCCCCCCCTCCCTCCCCTCCCTCTCTCTCTCTCTCTCTCTCTCTCTCTCTCTCTCTCTCTCTGTGTGTTCTGTTTCTCTCTCTCTCTCTCTCTCTCTCTCTCTCTCTCTCTCTCTCTCTCTCTCTCTCTCTCTCTCTCTCCCTCTCTCTCGTTCTGTCTCCCCCCCTCCCCTCTCTCTTCTCTCTCTCTCTCTCTCTCTCTCTCTCTCTCTCTCTCTCTCTCTCTCTCTCTCTCTCTCTCTCACTCTCTCTCTCTGATAGGAAACAGTATCTGAACGAAGTGATTACTGCACCACCCGAACCTTTCATAATCCTCTTTTCTAACTCTTTAGTCATTCGACTAAAATAATAGAAACGTTTTTGTGAACATGGAAAATACAATATGTAATGCTTTTGAACCAAATGTAAAAACATACCTAAATGTACTTGAAGTAGTTTCGGTTACAGACTTGGGGAGCGACACTTGGCACTTAAGAGTATTTCTAAAACAGTTTTATTAGGCACAATATGATTAAAATTAGCTCTACTGAGTCTACCAGTATATCTAACAGCATTGCGTGGACCCCCATGTCCCGGTGACATTTCATCTATAAATAACAATTTAAATATCGACCGATTACATTTCACCTTTTATAGCGTTATTCGGGAGCATGGAAATTCTAAAAATATCAGGCGAGACTATGTAATAGTGGAGCTACTTTTAATTAGATTGTATTAGGCAGTATTGACAAGATTGTGTGATACTAATCGTGTACATATACTGATGGAAAGAAATCAAGGATCACACAGATAGCAACAAGAAATAATAACTGTCACTTGTTGATAAACGTTGCTACTGGTCACGTGATGATAAAGTTGTCTAGTTGCTGTAGTTTGGTTCTGAAAAAAAAATCAGACATGGAACACAATAAAATATGCACATGTCATGTCATCGAATGTAGTTTGTATATTAAATTACAATGTAGGAGTAATACATTGCTAACCTCTGTTGTCTTAGTATATTTCCATAGCTTAGTTCAGGCTTTTAACTATACCCATCTACAGGATCCAAAGGATGTTACATTCAGAGATTAGTTTAACCTACTAAATATATTTAAAAATATTAAAGCCGAAAGCTAGAATTCATTCTGCACTATTTCTCTTTTACATCCTGATCAATGTTTTTTACAAACAGCGTACGAAAAACAGAACATTTTCCATTTTTATGTCACCCAAACTGAAAATTGAAAATTATACTTATAGGACGGGCTGGTACGAGTATAAACACACTGGTGATAATTACACGTCTTGTTTAGATTTTGATACTCGTGGAGTTTGGTGTACTCAGTCGAGACTCCACCTCCATCCACTGGGTGGCCGTCTATGTGAAACAACAACAACAACGACGACGATAATAACAACTACAACGACGACGATAATAACAACTACAACGACGACGATAATAACAACTACAACGACGACGATAATAACAACTACAACGACGACGATAATAACAACTACAACGACGACGATAATAACAACTACAACGACGACGATAATAACAACTACAACGACGACGATAATAACAACTACAACGACGACGATAATAACAACTACAACGACGACAGTAGTAATAAGGAAGGAAGGAAATGTTTTATTTAACAACGCACTCAACACATTTTATTTACGGTTATATGGCGTCGGACATATGATATGGTTGAGGACCACACACATATCCAGAAAAGAAACCCGCTGTCGCTACTTCATGGGCTGCTATTTTTGATTAACAGCAAGGGATCTTTTATATGTACCATCCCACAGACAAGATAACACATAACACGACCTTTGGTATACCAGTCGTGGTGCACTGGATGGAGCGAGAAATAGTTCAATGGGCCCACCGACGGGGATCGATCCTAGACCGACCGCGCATCAAGCGAACGCTTTATCAACTGGGCTATGTCCCGCCCCACAATAGTAACAACTACTACAACAACGACTATAATAACAACTACAACAACGACGATAGTAACAACTACAACGACGACAACAATGATAATGACAATACGACGAAGATAGTAACACCTACAAAAACGACGATAATAATAAAAGATCCCTTGCTGCTAATCGGAAAGAGTAGCCCGTGTAGTGGCAACAGCTCTTGGCCGGCTGAAACCGGTTTGACGGTGTTGTAATACATCTTATCTCGACACTGCGCGGTCTTCACGTTGAGGGCGTCTGCGAATCTCACGATGTTCACGTACCTCAGCCAGTTCGACCTTGACCTGTCCTTACCATCTATCAGAAACAATGCTTCGAAATTCTTCTTCAAAATCTGAAAATAAATCTAGTATTAAAAACAGGACTACAATATTCTTGCAGTATACCAAATCAAGGGCGTAAGTTTCGGGGTTCGGATGATCTCCCCTCTCATTTCATTTCAACGTATTTTCGTGCTTATATCCAATTAAGGTTCAAGAACGCTGTCCTGGGTACACACCTTAGCTATCTGGACTGTCTGTCCAGGACAGTGGGTTAGTTGTAAGTTGATCAGTGGTTAGTGAAAGAGAAAAGGGTGTAGTGGCCTTACACCTACCCATTGAGCCCTTAAGAACTCGCTCTGGGTTGGAGCCGGTACCGGGCTGCGAACCCTGTACCTACCAGCCTATAGTCCGATGGCTTAACCACGACACCACCAAGACCGGTTCTCCCCTCTCTGCTGCTCCACTAAGCTGAAATATTTATGTTTTTACAGTGCAATATTAGGCTAGTCATATAGGTGTTCAAACAAAGTTTAAACAAAAATGTCCGCTAGATTCACAGCGTGTCAGACGTGTCGAAAAGAAACACAAAATTCTTGTTTAAAATGTGAAATATTAAGTACACGACTACATATTAAATAATTAAACAACAACAAAAACAACAACCAACAATGAGAGAGAAAAAATACTTGTCAGTACACCTCATGGCACCGTTCCACGAAGCGATCTTAGACCTAAGATCACCTTAAGTACATTAGGCAGCTATGCACTTAAGGTGATCTTAGGCTAAGATTGATTCGTGGAACGCGGCCCAGGACATTATGACAGTAGATGGAGAGAGAAACGACTTGGAGAATGGTCGTAACTGTATAAGATGGGATGATCTACTATGAGGGGTGTTCCAAAGCAAAATCCGATATTTTTAGGCAGGTCATTCTGATACGTTATATGTTGTGTTCCTGTAACAAAACATTTTCTTGAAGTGCGTGCCTACTCCAGTGCTTATACTGAAATCTTGGAAACGTAAATGTTTTCGATTTCTTTCCAAATTCTCCGACTCCTGATGAAAAACAGGTTGTTTTGTTTAACAATACCACTAGAGCATATTGATTTATTAATCATCGGCTATTGGATGTCAACATTTGGTAATTTTGACATATAGTCTTAGAGAGGACTCTAGCTATAATTTTTATTAGTAGCAAAGGATCTTTTATATGCACCATCCCACAGACAGGATAGCACATACCACGGTTTTTGATATAGAAGTCGTGGTGCACTGGCTGGAACGAGAAATAGCCAATTGGCCCACTGACGGGGATCGATAACATACCGACGGCGGATCAAGCGAGCGCTTTACCGTCTCCAACTCCTCCGTAAAGTCGTCCTACACGCTTATGATAATGGAAAAAAGAAATGTTTTATTTAACGACGCACTCAACACATTTTATTTACGGTTATATGGCGTCAGACATATGGTTAAGGACCACACAGATTTCGAGAGGAAACCCGCTGTCGCCACATAGGCTACTCTTTTACGACAGGCAGCAAGGAATCTTTTATTTGCGCTTCCCACAGGCAGGATAACACAAACCATGGCCTTTGTTGAACCAGTTATGGATCACAGGTCGGTGCTAGTGGTTTACACCTACCCATTGAGCCTTGCGGAGCACTCACTCAGGGTTTGGAGTCGGTATCTGGATTAAAACCCCCATGCCTCGACTGGGATCCGACCCCAGTACCTACCAGCCTGTAGACCGATGGCTAACCACGACGCTACCGAGGCCGGTCTTATGATAATGGATGAGGACGAGTAGAAAAATCTAGTAATATACTATAACTAGTAAATATTATGGCGCCTCTTCAACATAGTATCTAGTATGGGTATTAGCATTATGGTTACTCATTCAAGCCAGTGCTCCACAACTGGTGTAACAAACGCCGTGGTATGTACTATCCTGTCTTGTGGATGGTGCATATAAAAGATCCCTTGCTGCTAATCGAAAAGAGCAGCCCATGAAGTGGCGACAGCGGGTTTCCTCTCTCTCGGGTTTGAGTGGGGTGGGGGTGGGATGGGTGGGGGGTTGGTGGGGGGGGGGGGACATGATCAAATTACGTCAGCAATGTGGCCGCCTCGATTTTGATATATTTGCATCTAGTTCCGATAGAGTCGTCATTCTCTTTAGCTGCTTGCATTTTAAACCTTTACTAAGTTTGGAAATATTACAATATAGTTTAAAAACAACATTTATTAAGTTTTGGGTATTAATAAATGCTTAAACAGTATAGAGTGATTCCAATATGGTTGTCTCCAGGCCAATAATGCTGTTTCTTAGCGATGATGAAGTTAGATTTACTAAATTGAAGCTGTGGCAGCTTGTCTGGTTATAGCTAATACAATGCCTTGATTACTAATACAAATTAATTTTAAAAATTTTGCATTATATTTTGGATCCTGATATTTAATATGCTAGTGTTTATTGTGTTTCTGAAGATATCTAGCTATGTATATAAATAACGTTCTTTCAAACCCTCCCACACACGCAAGCATATACTATTACCACACACGCAAATAAACACACACATAAACACACACACACACACACACACACACACACACACACACACAAACACACACACACACACACACACACACGCACACACACACACACACACACACACACACACATCGGGCTTCTTTTATCGTATACATATAGTGCCAATCCACTTTGAGGGTCACAGGTTTGGTACTGCATATAGGAACGCAAGACTGGCTTTATCAAAAGACCACCCCCACCCCTCTGGAGTAGATGCAATTCATTCATTCTGTCCACTGATGACTCACAGATTGAGCAAATGTGGGTGCTGTAGCAAGACATCCTAAAATGATGAAATGGTTTTCATTGTTGTTCCATTCTGACAGTACAACATATTCCTTGCTTCGTCAACATGTTCCTTGTCACTGGTCTTGTTATAAAAAACTTACAGCGAAGAGCTGGAGTTGCATATACTTTGGTGTAAGGCAAAGACAACGGGTGTTAGGTAAAGGCACTGGTTACAGCAGGATAGCAGTTCCATGCACCCCGTGTAGTCCTTTTACCCTTTTTTCCAAAGAAAGCACAGGTAGTATTATATCCTGTTAAGCTATGGAAAAGAAGCAGGGACAAGTATGTCTCTTTTCCAGGACGTAATATACATGTATATACCATTGATGTGATGATATGTAAAGTATGTACCTGTACCACAGGCAAACCATATTCTCACATTTGTTTTACACAAGGTAAACAAATGATGAAACTTGCCAATTGGGACAGCATATATATTTGTGTTAACAGTGGAGACAAGAGAGCTGGTACAGTCGTTCATAATAACGTTCTGCACATGAATTAAAAGTATGGTGTCTGATTCCTCGTAGTCACATGGTGGCATTGAACGAACATTTGCTTGAATAATAACTGTGGCACCAAACGTAACGATTATTTCTCTTCGCGGCAGTCTACAGTGGCAATATTGGTAGTGTGGAATACAAATAGTTACTCTTTGTCAGTCCAGTTTCATAGAACCTTGTTTTTACCAGTAACCTGACATTTCATGAGTATGCTAGCCACGACCTTTTTTTTTTTTTTTTGACATAAACTTAATTATATGGATGATGATAAGATGAATGGTGAAACCACAGTACTTCCATTTCGGTATGGGACTATTCACAGAGTCGTGTCCCGTGTTCTCTGTCTATCTCAGTATCATCCGAGCCCGGAATACACGAATCCTACAGTGTTTGTTGAGTAATCATTCCCCATGTCGGGTCAAACATTCGAGGGAAACCCACAATTGCATCCGATACCGACCTCCTTGTGTTGGCATAGGACACATATATCATGAACAGTAATCAAAGCATCCACGGGAGACAAAACAAAGAATAGGTATTGAAGGAAGCGGGCATCCTGGCTAAAGTGAAATCCCTGGCCTTGGTGCTCATCAAACATCTTCAGAGGATGTTAACACTACTTTGCTTTTTTCGAGAAAACCCCCCCCACCCCAAACTATATGGCCAGTCTGGTGTGGATGGAACTGCTACCCTGATGTGACCCATGTCTTTACCAATATGACACTCAACGCTTACACCAAAGCAGATACAGATGGTCTATATCTCCAGCTACTGAAACGCATTACAGTTATCTTGTATGATTGTGACGGTACATGCTCTTAATTTCTTTCGCCTGTGGCGATATTAATTGTTTTAGAAGGCCGTGTGCAGTTCCAAATTGCACTTAAGCTCAGATGGACAACTTGTTACGTGATACCTTTGCGCGACGGTCATCGAGCTGTTTCTAATACACACCCAGCCAGTTGCGGAGGCCATGTGGCCAGTAGTTACGTAATACCTCCGCGCGACCATGGAATCTCTAGCGAACTGGCGACATTAAGTCTGATGATCTGAAGAAAAAAAAATACCGCTTGGTCGCGGTGGAAATAGCACTTGTAGGGATTCGGTGCCGCGATGTACCCCCAGGCGATATTCGTTGTCTCTGAGAGTTTTGAACAAATAGCTAGGATTTAGAGATATCGAGGAGAAACATTTTGGAAGTATCCAGGGGATCGCTGTCCGTCCACTGAACGATCTATATTAGTTCAGACGGGACTTTGGTAAATATATATTTTCTGCTCTGTGTATAACCTTGATGTGATTGATGTGACTTTAAATATTTTAATACTGTATTATACCAATATTATTTAGACGGTGCTGCCGGTCATCTGACGCAGTAATCTGTAGGCTCACTGTCCTAAATAATTATAAAAAGCTTAGCCAGTCATCCTAGAAGACCTAGGTAAACTGTAGGTTATTGTCTTTATTGTGATAGGTACCAGTATTAATTCTGTATTACAAGGTTATTGAATGAGTAGTTAGGGTTAATTAAAAATTAACCAGTTAGGAATAGTGTTGTAATTCCTTTATTAATTAAGTTCCCCTGGAAGCGTTTCTCCATTATCGCACGTGTGTGTGCTAGCGTTTCTTAATTATCACACGTGTGGGTGTTGTGTCACGGTGAAGTGATTAGCATATTGTGTAAACTAGACACCTAGAGATTAACTAATTAAGTGATCAGTTCTAGGTTGTTATTATTGTTGTTGTTGTTATTAATTAACTACTGCGGCAGTACATTTGTCAGCGTAGGTTAGTACAGATTCCAAAGTGTATTGTGTTTTTGTTGTGTTTTCTAGTGAACTAAACGTTCTATAATAATATATACTTTATATAAGATCTTATCTCTGATCATACCTAGAGACGAGCCACAGCGGGTATAACTGCTCGATACAGAGAGATCTAATAGATATACAGTTAGGAGAGATATTTGGATAATCGTGTTTCATCCAGTTACGGGTATTATAGAATCCCCGTGACAATGATAAATCCAGCGACCTGAAAATTGTTAACGAAGCAAGAGGAAGATAATAAAAACCATTTCATTTTACACCAGGATGCCTGACTGTAGCACTCAAAACAGGTTGCCTACCAAGATGAATTATGGCTCACCAGTGAACAGTTACCAAAATGCACCCACTCGTTGGAGGGGTGAGCATGGACTGTGATAAAGACAACCTTTCTACCTGTAGCCTCCAAGACCTGCAGTAAGTTTAGTGGGTGTCATCCTATTACGTCTACGTCTCCATTTCAATTGGTCTTAAAGATAAGATCATAGCATTACCTGCATAATAATGGACAGGTATGCACAATCTTTACTTGGGACGTTTAGTTGCTTATAAAATGGATTTGCTTAAAATTACACGACCAAGCTTCTATTCGTTTGGGTCTGTTAATAATAGTAAAATAGATTAAGCGTTTAATTATATTAACAAATATATTATTCGAGATGTCTCTAATTTGTTTTACATTTGTTTAAAATACCTTGTGACTAATTAATAATGAAGTTAAGCAAGGTGTACTCCGGTACTATATTTTAACTCATATTAATATTAAACTTGCATAACATTGACACTAATCACACAATGACATTCAAACTGTCAAACTATCCCTCAAGTATTATTCACTAAAACGTTCATTAAAATGTGATATTTTCTAACAGTTTTATAACATGTTATTGTTATATCCTTCTTGTTATTCTGTTAAAGAAAAGTTGACTGGTTCAAATGGATGTAACCGTTAGATGGTTAGCGATTCACTCGTTATTTTTTACAATTTATTGTTCGATCAAATGGCATTCTAACCAAATGGAAATGAACCGGTAAGTGTAGGTTCAAGTCGGTAGTGATACGGCAACAGATGTGCCGTACTGGAATGCACTGAAATGTATTTGTTACTGTGATAATTATAATTTTAATTAAAAAAATCAATGCCTGTGCAGTGGCGTATGCTATCAGCAAAGCATCTTCAATAATATATACCTCTGCATATTGTAATTATTAATTGTGTTAATCTATGCCGTGACTACACTATGTTACCGTATCTATTTTCAAGTACGTTGTAATAAATTAATTGATTGCATGGTAATCCATGGAGAGCCGGCAATGAAAAAGCCAATGCCAAAACGTTACTTAACCATTGAATTTAATTAGGTCAGCGCTTAGTGAGCAAACGTCTTGTATCTTAACTTTATCAATATGTTCCCAGAAACAGGCCTCTACTAGTTGTAGGCTGAAAAACCCCCAACCCAATAACAAACAAACAACAACAACATTTAAGGAAATATTTATTACAAGTAGACGTAGTGGTAGTGTAAAAAATAATCGTGTTTCAAGGGTAGAGTCTTGGATGCCATTGGTGTTACACATCGTCATTGGCCTTACTTTTTTGTCATTGTTGTTACGCAAGAATATTTTAACTGTCATTTCTCAAAAAACTTTATTTTTGAAATTTAAATTGTTTATTAAGGATAGCATACCGTCTACCTTTATGACTTTGAATCCATATTTTTAAATAATTAAAACTGCCACAGTGTATTATTTAAGTCACATAGAATAGCTGCGTAGAAATGCAAAATTACACCCTTGGATAGATTTTAATGCTAAAGTTATTCAAAATATGTTATTATGGACACCCAAATAACACATCCATGTACTACTGATCACTATAAACCAGTTGATTCACACTCCTAAATTATCCATTTGTCCGGTAACACCAATGACATAATGAGCTTGTTCATAGAGTAAGATGTGTTTGCACGTGCAGGCCGATTACAGTTCTGCGTGGCCAGATATGGTTTTATGTTTCTTTGTTCATCTAGTTTCCAAAAAAAATAACAATAAAACTTTATATCTTTTAATTGTTTTATTTTGAATTTGTATTTTGACAAGTGATGCTTTCTGTAGAATGACCCGTATTTACACCAAAGCATCGCTCTGTATGGTCATCCTCTGTACAGGGAGGTGGGTAATGAGCTATTTTACTCTGTTATTGTTGTTAGTGGAGATTTATTTACTTCACTGTCACCTCGTGATACCCTCCGAAGCATTGTTCTGTATGATCATCCTCTGTACAGGGAGGTGGCAGTGAACATATTCTCGGAGCACAGTTCCCTTCAGGACACGTGTAGAAAAACGGCCACTTGGTTTCTGTAACAATAACATCATCATAATCATCATCATAAAAATCATCATCATCATCATCATCATCATCACCATCATGGTCATCATCACATCATCACTCCATCAACATCATTACATCATTAACATTTTCATCACCACCACCACCACCACCACCACCACCAACAACAATGCATCAATATACGAGTATTATGTTCAAAATAAGTAGGGGATATTCAAATATAACACAATATAACAGAGATGTATTACTTTTTATTGCAATATTAATTAATGGTAAAACAAAAGCACTCATGTGACAAGGGATTGGCATTAAAGATTATAGCCAGGATAGTGATGTAGTCCGGAGGAGACACAGATAGGCAACTGGAGTGGTGCTTGTCAATTTGACGTTTTCAACATTTGCACTAGTAACGGGTAAGGGGGCGGGACGTAGCCCAGTGGTAAAGCGTCAGCTCAATGCGCGGTCGTTTTGGGATCGATCCCCATCGGTGGGCCCATTGTCCTATTCCTCTTGGAGAGCGGCAGCGAGAGTTGTTCGCTGACGTTGACGTTCTCGGAGACGTCGTCCGATGATGTCCCACATGTGCTCAATGGGCGAAAGGTCTGAGTTTAGGGCTGGCCATGGTAGTGTGGTGAGGTTCTGTTGCTACAGATAGGCAATTAGCAGTGCTGGGGTGTCGTTAAACATTCATCATTCATTCATTCATTCATGCATTCATGCATTGACCAGTAGACTCCGGTGAGCACGGGCGTTGTCGTCCTAAAAACAAAATGGCGTCCAGGATGACGTGCAAAGGATACAACGATCGGTGCAAGGCATGGGCGGATCCAGGAAATATTTTTAGGGGGGGGGGGGACCAAAAAAGAAGGGCACATTGACTCGTCAAAAGGGCACCTTACTACAAGTTTTGATATTTACAATTAATATGAATTCCTACAGTTCTAAGTCATAATATACTAGCAATAATGAAGTAAATTGGCGTCACTCGCGTTAGAACCTCAATGGGGCCCCATTGAGACTCAATAACACAGACACATATCTGCAAGCTTGCGCATGTACACGAAAATCTTGATTTCATTTATCTACAATATAATTATTGTTTACTTAAAAAAAAAAAAAATTCTACAAACAAAAAGGGCACTTGGACATTTTGAGGGCACTTGAAAAATTTTTTGGGGGGACGCGTCCCCCTGGTCCCCCCCCCCCCCCCCCCCCTTGAATCCGCCCATGCAAGGATGTTGTCACGGTAGTACTGCCCAGTGACCCTACCATGATTATATGCAGCTGGGTTCTGACAATCATGGTGATGCCACCCCACACCATAACGAACCTCCTCCAAATCGGTCATGAGGACGAACGTTGACGTTGGCGTAGCGTTCACTGGGACGTCGCGAGACACGCTGTCGTCGATCGTGGAAGTCTAGTGTGAATCTGGACTCGTATGAAAACATTACCCAAGCACAACGCATGTTAGCCCAATGTCTACGATGTGTACAGCATTGACATCTGGCAGCAATGTGCCTCGCAGTCAAATATGGGGTAACGAAGGGTCGACATGCATGGATGTTACTTCTATGCAGTCTGTTACGCATAGTCTGACCAGACACTGTAACTTGCGATTTGATTGGCTGATTGACTTCGATTCTTCAACGTGCAAGTCCTAATCAAGCGGTCCTGAACCGGAGGTGTGGCCCTTGGCCGTCCTGAACGGGGATGATCATCCACATTTCTGGTTTCTCGATATCGGGGCCCACAATCGGCTAATGACTGATTGTGACACACTAAGTCTACCGGCCACAATTAGCTGGGTGGTGCCATCTTGGAGCATGCCAACAGCCCTGAGATATTCCTGACGTTGTGAAAAGTTACACAATGTTGTAAGGAATGTGCCAGCAAAGTTATGATTTAATGTTCCAGTAACAAACAAGAAAGAATATTGCCACAGTGTGCACACAACAACGTACGCACAAACTAAGTGTTCAATTTCCAATCACACCCTTCGCACGTGCAACGTCACGTCACGTGCTTCGCGATCAAAACAATTGGTGGTTTTTTCATGTTCTTTGAGTGGGAACATTAACACACATTATGCACTTAGTTTTATTCATTCTATAATTTTTTATATTTGAAATGGAATATCCCCTACTTATTTTTAACAGTATATTAAGAAGTCTCCTCCATTCCTCAGTGTGAACACCAGCCATGTTTCCATCCACGTCCCCTTCCCGAACCACACGTCCAGACAGAGAGACGGACAGAGAGACAAACAGAGACAAACAGATGATACTGTTGATAATGTGAACTACGAACCATCATAGCGATCGTTCCTCGTCGTCAGAGATCTCTCAATGTTAAGGTATTTGTCATAGCGCTCGCCATACCACACAAACAACTCTTCACCCCGGCTGATCCGTTCAGTTGTGTAATAGTACACCTGGTAGTGGAGCAATGAAAAATAATCATCATCATCATCATCGTCATCATCATCATCATCGTCATCATCATCATCATCATCACCACCACCACCATAATCGTCATCACCACAATCACCATCATCATCACCACCACCACTATCACCACCACTACCACACCATCACCACCTTCACCACTACCATCACCACCAACAAGACTACCACCACCACCACATCACCACCACCACCACCACCACATCATCACCACCACCACCACCACAGCATCACCACCACCACATCATCACCACCAACACGACTACCACCACCACCACCACCAACACCACCACCATCATCATTATTGTTATCATATTATAATAGTCAATAATTGATAACATACTTATAATTATATAATTTTGTTTAAAAGTAAAACGTTTGGAGGGGGAAACCCCCAAATTCCACAGATAACACCCCACATGTTTGAGACACTATGTAATATACTGGTATGTACTTTCAGAATGATATATGCCTCAAAGCAAAATGGTTTGATATTAAATGAATTTAACAGCAGCAGCAAAAAAAGAAAAAAAAACCCACAACAAAAACAACAAAGACAGCAGCAGCAGCAACAACAGCAGCAAACGAAAACAACAGCAACAACAACAACAACAACAAACAACAACAGCAGCAGCAACAACAACAAAAACAACAACAACAACAACACTAACAAAAACAACGCAGCAGCAGCAACAACAACAACAAAAGTAAACGACAACAGCAGCAGCAACAACAAAAACAACAAAAACAACAACAACAGACAACAAATAATAGAAAACATACCAACAACAACAAAAACATACAAAATCAAAAGAAAGCAAACCCACCTCATGTGAGCCATTGGCAGGCTATTAAAACCCGATTTAAAGGTCCAGTCATTGGCAGGCTATTAAAACCCGATTTAAAAGTCCAGTCATTGGCAGGCTATTAAAACCCGATTTAAAGGTCCAGTCATTGGCAGGCTATTAAAACCCGATTTAAAGGTCCAGTCATTGGCAGGCTATTAAAACCCGATTTAAAGGTCCAGTCATTTGCACGCTATTAAAACCCGATTTAAAGGTCCAGTCAATGGCAGGCTATTAAAACCCGATTTAAAGGTCCAGACTTCCCGTTCTAAACTCATTTACTGATACAAACTACAAACACAGCTTTAATAATATTGCAAGGTTTAAAATTAGTATGAACATGGCGAGTCAGAATTAAATCATTATCTATCTAGCTACAATCAACCTATTTTAGCATTAGCCTCATCAAGTTACAAGATAGTATTTACTCGGAAAATGATATATCAATTTGTCGATGATAATAACAGAAAGAAGTAATGTTAAATCTATTTTTGGCATTACTTTCTAGATACATACTTGACCGTTGCACTGCACGTGTTCCAAGTTCTGAGCTTTGTATTGTGGTGCGGTGTTAATATAGCGTAGCCAGTTGCTCCGTGATCGGTCCATCGCGTTCACCAATGAGTTATTATCCCCGATAACCTTCTGCATATATATATATATATATATATATCTATATATATATATATATATATATATATATATTATATATATATATATATAATCACCTGAAACCGGTAACTACGGATCCATTGGGCTATTTCTCGTCCCAGCCAGTGCCCCACAACTGGTGTAACAAAGGCCGTGGTATGTACTATCCTGTCTGTGGGATGGTGCATATAAAAGATCCCTTGCTGCTAATCGAAAAGAGTAGCGCATGAAGTGGTGACAGCGGGTTTCCTCTCTCAATATCCTTGTGGTCCTTAATCATATGTCTGACGCCATATAACCGTAAATAAAAAATGTGTTGAGTGCGTCGTTAAATAAAACATTTCCTTCCCTCCGGTAATTACGAGATGAAATGGAAAATTGCCACTAACGAGCTGAATATAATATCAGAAAAAAGAAATACTATTAAAAAGTAAAACAAAAATGCAATGTCTGCAATATTGGACACACTATTCACTATTTATATGTACGTATGTACGTAGCGGGTTTCCTCTCTAAGACTATATGTCAAAATTACCAAATGTTTTACCTACAATATCCGATGATTAATAAATCAATGTGCTCCAGTGGTGTCGTTATACAAAACAAAGAAACAATCTATCTATCTGGCTATCTATCTATCTATCTATCTATCTATCTATCTATCTATCTACACACACACACACACACACACACACACACACACACACACACACATACACACACACACACACACACACACATATATATATATATATATATATATATATATATATATGTATGTAGTAGTGTTGATATAAAGTGCTCCTACTGGCAGTAGCTAGTGGGAATTTCCCCATTAGCTCAGTTGGTAGAGCACTGGACTCTCGTACTGAGAGTCTGTGGTTCGAATCCCTTCAGTGAAGGTTGATATTTTTCTGTTACATTTGGAGCCGACGTAGGAACTGGGTGTATTCTTAACACAAGAATACAATTATAACCCAGTCGGGACCCGTAACAGTTCAACTGCCCGTGGCCCACAGCTCCGGGACGTAGCTTCACTTGAGGGGGGAATATGTAGTAGTGTTGATATAAAGTGCTTCTACTGGCAGTAGCTAGTGGGAATTTCCCCATTAGCTCAGTTGGTAGAGTACTGGACTCTCGTACTGAGAGTCTGTGGTTCGAATGCCTTCAGTGAAGGTTGATATTTTTCTGTTACATATATATATATATATATATATATATATATATATCGTATCTATGTATCTTTATATATATTTATCTATCTACCTCTCTACCTCGCTATCTATCTGTCGCTCTCTCTCTCTCTCTATCTCTCTATCTATCTGTAGATTTATCTATGTATCTATCTAACTTGGGGATCATGTATAATGCATTTTCATCTTGTTTGTGTTTTGTGTGAATTCGTTTTAAAGTTGTTTTTTCAACTATATAATTAATACTATTTCGCTTTAGACAGGTTTCACTATCTATCTGTCTATCTATCTATCTATCTATCTATCTATCTATCTACCTGTCTACCTATATATCTATATGTGTATCTCTCTCTCTCTCTCTCTCTCTCTCTCTCTCTCTCTCTCTCTCTCTCTCTCTCTCTCTCTCTCTCTCTCTCTCTCTCTCTCTCTCTATATATATATATGTATGTATGTATGTATGTATACTATACCCAGGTGTATGTATTGTCTGCTACGCTATTGTTAACGTCTCTGTACACGACTCCTTCGTACGGTCCAATCAGAGTTCTGCTCGGTATAGCCTCTGTAGTGAACACCCCTAGACCCGCCCCTTTAATGGAGGATTTCTTGATGACGAATCCAGGCGGGAGTGTCTTCTTAGCTCGATCTGGGTCGTAACCATTCGCAGATATCTGTTTAAATATAACTACATCTGTTAAAATATAGCTGTATCGTAACCATTCGCAGATATTTGTTTAAATGTAAATACATCAGTTAAAATATAACTGTATCGTAACCATTCGCAGATATATGTTTAAATGTAAATACATCTGTTAAAATATAACTGTATCGTAACCATTCGCAGATATTTGTTTAAATGTAAATACATCTGTTAAAATATAACTGTATCGTAACCATTCGCAGATATTTGTTTAAATGTAAATACATCTGTTAAAATATAACTGTATCGTAACCATTCGCAGATATATGTTTAAATGTAAATACATCTGTTAAAATATAACTGTGTCTTAACCATTCGTAGATATGTTTAAATATAACTGTATTGTAACCATTCGCAGATATCTGTTTAAATATAACTACATCTGTTAAAATATAACTGTATCGTAACCATTCGCAGATATATTTTTTAATGTAACTGTATGGTAACCGTTCGCAGATATTTGTTTAAATATAACCATTCACAGATATATGTTTAAATATAACTGTATGGTAATAATTTTCAGATATATGTTTAAATATAACTGTATGGTAATCATTCGCAGATATATGTTTAAATATAACTATATCGTAACCATTCGTAGATATGTTTAAATATAACTGTATGGTAATCATTCACAGATATCTGTCTAAAGATAACTATCGTAACCATTCCAGATATATGTTTAAATATAACTACATCTGTTTAAATATAACTGTATCGTAACCATTCGCAGATATGTTTAAATGTAACTGTATGGTAACCATTCGCAGATATGTTTAAATGTAACTGTATGGTAACCGTTCGCCGATATCTGTTTAAATATAACCATTCGCAGATATATGTTTAGATGTAACTGTATGGTAACCGTTCGCCGATATCTGTTTAAATATAACCATTCGCAGATATATGTTTAGATGTAACTGTATGGTAACCATTCGCATATATCTGTTTAATTGTCACTAAAGTAACCATTCACAAATAATTAAATTTCTGTTACATTCATTACAATATATGCATTCATTGGTCCAGCCGTAGTAACGGGAGTTTGTTAATATCTCTACGAATGTACAAATTACGTCGTTAGGGAACGTCATATCTGATGACGTCATTTTATGTTGGTAATTTGTTTTACTGAGCGTTACATTCCCAGTCTGGAGCTCCACGCGGTGAGACGTGTTTGTTTCGCTGGTGCACACTGCACGTGCTTTCGTGTGCACGACTTGGGAATCCTTCATTTCGTTGTTTTTGTCAGCGAAATGAAGTTTTCTACTGGGATGTATGCGACCATTGGAACTGATTGAACGCTGGAACGCTTGTCGTTTCGACAGTCTGCACCACCAGGTTGGATTCTTTTTTAGCGAGATTCCTGGCCTCCACGTCATTTCTCCGTCTGACTATGTTGACTTGTTTTTTCGTGACTCGTATGACGGCCATTCTGCAGAACGCCACGGTTGTTCGCATTTAGTCTCTACATGTCCGAGCCTGTCCTAGCATCACTAGAAGATTGACCGCCCCACTCTAAGAAGAAATAGGAAGCGGGGTCGGCCCCTACTACTCTTTTCTAGACTTTACTTTGCTTTATAGTGATACCATCTGGTATTCTCCGGAGTCGGACCCGTCCGCACCACTATACCAACCCATGACGACTGGACTATACCCTAGTCTGATACTTTACTCGTTCAGACGGATCCGGCTTCTCAAGATCTGTATTTCAGCACAGCACTACACCTTCAACGTCTGTTGACTGTCAATCTAGGGGTTTTCTTGACGGGATGCAACCCATCTCGTCCCTTTAAGCTGTGCACCCAAACGGCCTTAACGAGGCCTCTCACGTGGACATATCGATCGGACTTTAAACTTTTAGATCTGCGTTCAAAAGTTTATGCCGAAATTACTCTCTTTTTTTTATTATTAAATAGTCTGATTATCTCTTCTTTCTCTTATTTAATTTTGGACTGTCCTTCTAAAATGCTCCAAATTATATAAATATTCGGCCGAGCAGTCAATTCTTTTTATTCTTGGCTTGTAACTTTTTTTTTTTTTTTTTTTTTTTAAATTTATTCTATTAACTTTTTTACTAATTGCTATTTTCAAAATTCTGCCCATTTTCAACTCTACCACCCCCCCCCCCCCCCCCCCCCACCCCCCTCCTCCATCACGAGTCGGGTCACCGATCTTATCGGAGGTCGGACTCGGGATGGGCGTGTTCGAAACCCTAGTGGTATATGGGCACGTTAAACTAGTTATCATCATCATCATCATCATCATCTGAGCGTTATTGATTTAACAAACAAACAAAAACAAAAACAAAAACAAAAACAAAAACAAAATCACAATAAAATATGAACTTTTAATGTTATTATTAGTAAGTATGTTTCAAATTTAGTTATAAGTATTGTTAGTTACTTCTGTTACGTTCATCTGGGTATTTACAAAAAAAATCATCCGCAACCTTATTTGAGAATGACTTCGCCGAATGACACAGTTTACGGATGATTTGTTGTTGTTCATACCCCGATAAACATAAAAGAAACAACAGACAATCCTTAAATAGCTGTTTAAATGTAACTGCGTCGTAACCATTCGCAGATATTTATTTGAAAAAGTAAAAAGTAAAGTTTGTTTTAATTAACGACGCCACTAGAACACATTGATTTTTTTTAGCTTATCATCGGCTATTGGACGTCAAACATATGATCATTCAGACACTGTTTTTTTATAGAGGAAACCCGCTGTCGCCACATAGGCTACTCTTTTACGACAGGCAACAAGGGATCTTTTAGTTGCGCTTCCCACAGGCAGGATAGCACAAACCATGGCCTTTGTTGAACCAGCTATGGATCACTGGTCGGTGCAAGTGGTTTACACCTATCCATTGAGCCTTGCGGAGCACTCACTCGGGGTTTGGGGTCGGTATCTGGATTAAAAACCCATACCTCGACTGGGATCCGAACACAGTACCTACCAGCCTATAGAATGGCCTAACCACGACGCCACCGAGGCCGGTATATTTATTTGAAGTGAACACTAAGGTTTGATAGCCTACGACTTGACCTTGCGTTGCCAGTGACAACAGTACTTTTCTATTTATAGCAACCATTATCTCACCGCCCCAACTCCCCTTTAGTCCATGATTCTAGTTCAAATCCTCAAAGAGCTAATAGATATATAGGACGGACCGGTATGTCTTCTATGACGTTCATTCTTCCAACCAAGGGACACAAATTGTTGTAAAACTGGCTCTCACATTCTGAAGGAAGAAAAAACCCAGACAAGAACAACAATAAAAGACATGATAAACAATAATAACACGAATTACGCCAGTTAATCTGGCTGCTTTTAAGTGATGACCTCTAAAACATTGCAACAAAAGGTTTTCCAATGAATTTAAGTACTTTTAGGTGATGACCTCCAAAACATTGCAACTTTTAGGTGATATACCTCCAAAACATTGCAACAAAAGGTTTTCCAATGAATTTAAGTACTTTTAGGTGATGACCTCCAAAACATTGCAACAAAAGGTTTTCCAATGAATTTATGTACTTCTAGGTTAATATACCAAAAGTCTACCAAAATTGACCAAAGGGAACGATGTGAAAATAGGTCAAATCCAATATGGCGGATATTAGACTATAGACAGCACTAAACCAAATAACTTCCGGCTAGGTCAAAGTTCAAGGTGCACCCAACTTTTGATATAGAAGTTAACACCACAAGTCCTGTGACTGGTTATAAATGTGAGTGTGTTGGTTGTGAAAAAATAGTTTTATCTGGGCTAAAAATGTATGCAATTTTATTTCATCTACTACCAGTGTGTCAAGTAGCCTTGTGTTTGGAACATGTATTAGGTACCTGTAAAAAAAATACTCAAATTTTGTGCGAAACTAGGAGTGTTGTAAAAGCATCTGGATATACCGAAAAGGAGCCATGAAAGGTACCATTTTCTTCAGTTAATACTTTGAGGTAGGGGTTGTAGTGCTGTTATTTATGGGTCATAGTTTGGTTAATATATTGCATATAGTGTTTTTAAACACAAACGTTAACGTGGTCGCCTATGTGAATTTGATATAGTCCTAGCCATAAGGTGGACCTAGTAGGCAGGTCAAATAGTGTTAAATTAGGAACTGTATTTATAATATATAATTTTTGTTTATTTTTGTTCTAACGACACCACTGGAGCACATCGTTTCATTAAAATTTAATAATTATGACTCGTAGTCATCAGAGAAAACCCGGTACATTTTTATCTAATGCAGCAAGGGATCTGTTATATGTACAGACAGGAAAACACATACCATGGCCTTTGTCCAGTTGTGGTGCACTGGTTGGAAAGAGAGAAAAAAACCCAATCAGCTGAATGGATCCACCGAGGTGGTTCGATCCTGCGACGCAATTATAATATACAAAGTTCTACATTATACCATGCCCCGCTTCGTCGTATGTTCGCGATATCGGATATGTAGCACTTTGCAATGTAGACCACAACACGATATCGGATATATAGCTCTTTGCAATGTAGACCACAACACGATATCGGATGTATAGCTCTCTGCAATGTAGACCACAACACGATATCGGATGTATAGCTCTTTGCAATGTAGACCACAACACGATATCGGATATATAGCTCTCTGCAATGTAGACCACAACACGATATCGGATATATAGCTCTCTGCAATGTAGACCACAACACGATATCGGATATATAGCTCTTTGCAATGTAGACCACAACACAATTCTGTGGGACTTGACAAGTCACCCATTTCATTTTCATTTCAACGTATTTTCGTGCTTATATCCAGTTAAGATTCAAGCACGCTGTCCTGGGGTGTCTGTCCAGGACAGTGAGTTAGTTGTTAGTGGTTAGTGAGAGAGAGAGAAAAGAGTGTAGTGGTCTTACACCTACCCATTGAGTCGTTAAAACTCGCTCTGGGTGGGAGTCGGTACCGGGCTGCGAACCCAGTACCTATCAGCCTTATGTCCGATGGCTTAACCACGACACCACCGAGGCCAGTTCAAGTCAACAATGTGTCGTAACACTGTTGTTATATGTAAATGATGTATGCGCGTGTGTTGGTGTTTGAATTGTTACTCATTAAAAGTTAATCATCGGCTATTTGATGTCAAACATTTGGTAATTTTGACATGTAGGCTCAGAAAGGAAACCCGCTACATTTTCCCATTAGTAGCAAGGAATCTTTTATATGCACCATCCCACAGACAGGACAGCACATACCACGGACTTTGTTGCACCAGTTGTGGAGCGCTGGTTGGAAACAGAAAAAGCCCATTGGAATCCATCCCAGACCGATCACGCATCAGGAGAGCACTTTACCACTGGGCGATGTCTCGACCCTTTCGTTTAGTAAAGTTTTATCATACATCGTTGGTTGGTTGTGTTTTTAATGTATCGGCTCACAGTTCGTGATAGCAGGTTATGGGTGAGGTGAGGGGGGGGGGGGGGGGGGGGGGGTATTATCAAAGAGTTACGTGACGTTTTCAAAAACAATGATCAGATTTTTATTATGAAATAATAAAGTCACTGAAGCCATCGCTCTTTTGTTCTTTAACAAACGATTTTCTGTGAATTATTTATTACCAAAACAAACAACGAACTTATACGAACAGAACAAATAGCCGAATTACGTCACAATGACAGAGGAAACAATGTGTGTGTGTGTGTGTGTGTGTGTGTGTGTGTGTGTGTGTAATATCAAAGAGTTACGTGAAGTTTTCAAAAACAATATATATGATCTGATTTTCATTATGAAATAAAAGGCAACCAATCATTGAAGTCATTGCTCTTCTGTTCTTTAACAAACTATTTTCTGTGAAATATTTATTACCAAACCAAACAACGAACTTATACGAACAGAACAAATAGCCAAATTACGTCACAATGACAGAGGAAGCGATCTCTCTCTCTCTCTCTCTCTCTCTCTCTCTCTCTCTCTCTCTCTCTCTCTCTCTCTCTCTCTCTCTCTCTCTCTCTCTCTCTCTCTCTCTCTCTCTCTCTCTCCTCCCTCCCTCCCTCCCTCTATCTGTGTATGCATGTGTGTTATTGAAGAACGTTGTGCAATTTTAAAGGGGAAGTGGTCTACGCCTTACAACACATTACAAGGCGAGAAGAATTTTGCGTAACGTATTTTTCAAACGTCTACTTCGTCTATCCAAAATCTTATAAAATATAATTTACCAGAAAATGTCCTGTCTGTGGGGGAAAGTGCATATAAAAGATTCCTTGCTGCATTTGGAAAGATGTAGCGGGTTTTCTCTGATGACTACGTGTCAGAATGACGAAATGTTTGATATGCAATAGCCAATGTTTAATTTAACAATGTGTTCTAGAGGTGTCGTTAAAGAAAAAAAACTACCCCCCCCCCCCCTCCGAAAAATGCGATCTAAGTAAGAGCGTTGTATGCCGTCACGTAATCCCATGATAAGCAAAGGAATGCGGACGCCTGGATAATGATAAAAATTATGATGATGATGTTGACGATGATAATGACTACGACGAAGATTGTGATGACGACCAAGATTGCGACGACGATGATGATGATGACGACGATGGTGAAGACGATGATGATGATGATGACGACGACGACGGTGAAGACGATGATGATGACAATGATGGTGAGGACGATGCGATTATGACGACGACGACGATGATGCTAACGACGATGACGACGATGATAAGGACGATGCTGTATATGAAGACGATTATAATGATGATGATGATAATGACGATGATGATGACGATGATGATGATTATGACGACGACGATGATGATGATAATGAGGATAACGACAAAAACTACGATTCTGATGATGACGATGACGCTGCTGATGACGATGATGTTGATGGTGATGATGACGACGACGACGACGACGATGATGATGATGATGACGATGACGCTGCTGATGACGATGATGATGTTGACGACGACGACGACGACGATGATGATGATGATGATGATGGCGATGATGATGATGATGACGACGATGATGATAGTGATGGCGATAACGCTGATAATGATGACGATGATGATGATGATGATGACCAGTTAGCATACTTCGTGAAGCTAAACTCACTTGGACAGTTGTGTACTGGAAGCTCGTTTGGTCGTTCACACTGCAGCGTGTGGCTCAAACAGTCACGTGACTTACACTTCATGAAGAACGGCCAACAGGCTTCTACAAATACCAAAAAAGATCACCATGAGATCACATTTATGCCATCAATCTAACATGTGTGTGTTGTGTTGTGTGTGTGTATGTGTGTGTGTGTGTGTGTGTGTGTTTGTATGTATGTGTGTATGGCTGTGTGTCTCTATGTGTGTGTGTGTGTTTGTGTGTGTATGTATGTGTATGGCTATGTGTGTGTCTCTATGTGTATGTCTGTATGTGTGTGTATGGCTGTGTGTGTATGTCTCTGTGTGTGTCTGTGGGTGTGTCTCTGTGTGTATGTCTGTATGTGTCTGTACGTGTGTGTATGTGTGCATGTATGCATGTGTGCGTGCGTGTGTGCTTATGTGTGCGTGCGTGTGTGTAACTGTGTGTGTATGTATGTATGTGTGTGTCTGTGTGTATGTATGTTTGTTTATGTGTGTGTATGTATGTATGTATGTATGTGTGTGTGTGTATGTATGTATGTATGTATGTATGTATGTGTGCGTGTGTGTATGTATGTGTGTCTGTGTGTGTGCGTGTTTGATGTGTGTGTGCGTGTATGTATGTATGTATGTGTGTGTGGGTGTATCTGTATGTGCGTGTATATATATATAATATATATATATATATATGTGTGTGTGTGTGTGTGTGTGTGTGCACATGTGTGTATTTATGTGTGTGTATATATATGTATGTATGTATGAATGTATGTGTGCGTGTGTGTATACGTGTGCTTATGTATGTGTGTGTTTGTGTGTGTGTATGCCTGTATGTTTGTATCTCTGTGTGTGTCTCTGTGTGTGTGCGCGTGTGCGGATGGGTGTAAGTGCATGTGTGTATGTGTATGTGTATGTATGTACGTATGTGCGTGTATGTATGCGTGTGTGTATATGTGTATATATGTATTTGTGTGTGTGCGTGTGTGTCTGTGTGTGGGTATGTCTGTATGTATGCGTGTGTCTGTGTATGTGTTAGCGTTTGTGTCGGTGTATGTGTGTGCGTGTTACAGTGTGTGTGCGTATGCATGTGTGTGTGTATGTGTCTGTGTGTTTATATGTATGTATATGTGTGTTTGTGTATGTATGTGTGTGTGTATGTATTTGTGTGTGTATATGTGTATGTGTATGTGCGTGTGTGTATGTACGTGTGTGGTGTTGGTGGTGTTGTGTGTCTGTGTGTGTGCGCGCGTGTGTGCGTGTATGTGTTGTGTACGAGTATGTGTGTGTGTGTGTGTGTGTGTGCGCGCGCGCGTGCGTGTGTGTTTGTGTGTGTATCTGTGTGTGTATGTGCGTGTGTGTATGTACGTGTGTGGTGGTGGTGCTGCTGTGTGTGTGTGTCTGTGCGTTCGTGTGTTGTGTGTGCGTGTGTGTGTGTATGTGTGTGTGCGTATGTGTGTGTGTGTGTGTGTGTGTGTGTGTGTGTGTGTTCACATTGACACTGATTTAACTCTGTCGCCTGAGGTGCTTGCGTCTCATGATCGAATAACCGGGATCCATTCAGCTGATTGGGTTCGTTCTTGTCTCAGTCTCAAAGGCCATGGTATGTGCTTTCCTGTCTGTGGGAAAGTACATATAAAAGAGCCCTTGCTGCATTAGGAAACATGTTGCAGGTTTCCTTTAATGACTACGTGTCAGAATGACCAAATATTTGACATCCAATAGCCGATGATTAGTTAACCAATGTGCTCTAGTGGTGTTATTTAACAAAACAAACGTTTTCATAAAAGTTCCAAAATAGCTGAACTAAATAGAGAGGGTGTGTTAAGTTCACAGGCAGGGTTTGTTTTGTTTATGACACCACTAGAGCACGTTGATTTGATGTCAAACATCTGTTAATTTTGGAATATAATCTTAGAGAGGAAACCCGCTACAGTTCTCCATTAGTAACAGGGGATCTGTTATATGCACCATCTCACAGGCAGGTTAGCATATAACACGGCCGTTGATATACCAGTCGTGGTGCACTGGCTGAAACGAGAAAAAGCCCAATGGGTCCACCGACGCGGAACGATCCCAGACTGACCGCGCATCAAGCCACGTCCCGCCCCCAAGTTCACATGCGGATTTCAACACCCACTGTTACTGATCGGATTCCAACACCCACCGTTAGTGATCAGATTCCAACACCCACCGTTAGTGATCGGATTCCAACACCCACCGTTAGTGATCAGATTCCAACACCCACCGTTAGTGATCGGATTCCAACACCCACCGTTAGTGATCAGATTCCAACACCCACCGTTAGTGATCGGATTCCAACACCCACCGTTACTGATCGGATTCCAACACCCACCGTTAGTGATCAGATTCCAACACCCACCGTTAGTGATCGGATTCCAACACCCACCGTTAGAGATCAGATTCCAACACCCACCGTTAGTGATCGGATTCCAACACCCACCGTTAGTGATCGGATTCCAACACCCACCGTTAGTGATCGGATTCCAACACCCACCGTTAGTGATCAGATTCCAACACCCACCGTTAGTGATCGGATTCCAACACCCACCGTTAGTGATCGGATTCCAACACCATCCAGGCTTTTTAAAACTTCTGCTCGCCCTTTCCGAGTGACCAGGCCAGACGACAAGTTCAGTTGATGCTGATATTGCTTTAAAGGAATAAAAATAGATTTGTCCTTTGTGTTCCATAGACTTCAAGTTCGCCTCCCCGCCATGTCTCGCTGTGATGACGTAACGCATCCAGTTGGCTTCTGATTCCATAGACGTGTCGATTGCTCTGGAAACGTCGTCCAACTGTTTGGAAAGTTAAAACATATTCACCACTCTCTGAAAGCTCGTTCCACGAGTAATGCGCTTGTTCAGAGCAACGATACTCTATTTAGTAACGTTCCGAACATGATACAGAGCTATTGAAACGTTCCGAACATGATACAGAGCTATTGAAACGTTCCGAACATGATACAGAGCTATTGAAACATAGTGTCAGGCCCATAGCCAGAATTTCGAGTGGGAGGGTTCGACTAGGTATTTGCTGGGGAATGTTCCTTGGAAATTCTGTAATATCTGAAAGCCTAAAACGCGTTTTCCTGGCATCTAGAACTTTAAAAAATTATATTTTAAAACAACCATTTTCGACTATTTTGTAGATTGTATTTTTGTTATTAAAGGGACATTCCTGAGTTTGCAACAATGTTTAAGATGTTATCGACTAACAGAGACTTTTTGATGACTGTAATTATATATCAAATATATTTTTCTGCATAAAATATTAGTGGCTGTATATTAAATGTGTTTCTGATCGTTCTAATATTTGTACTAGGTTAAATTTCATTTTATTTCTTTAAAATGATTTTTTCTTACATACGAAATTATTCCACGAGTAATGCGCTTGTTCAGAGCAACGATACTCTATTTAGTAACATTCCGAACATGATACAGAGCTATTGAAACGTTCCGAACATGATACAGAGCTATTGAAACGTTCCGAACATGATACAGAGCTATTGAAACACAGTGTACTTGTTCGACATGAGTGGGCACTTATTAGACTTATAAAGTATTGTTTATAACCGTCACTGTTTATGTATATCAACGTTTTTAGATGTTAGTGTGACCTGCCTTTTGTTTTGTTTATAAGAAACATTTCTCTGGTATGTAACCAGTTTGAAAATGTTATTTTAAGTAATAATAATAATAATAATAATAATAATAATAGTAATAGTAATAATAATAAATAAATAAATAAATAAATTATAATTAAAACAAGCAATAAACAATAAAACTTAGAAAAGAAAACTAAAACAAAAGCAAACGAAAAACAAAAACCAAAAACCAAAACAAAACAACAACTTTCACAGGCATTTTGAAAGTATTCGTATATTACGGGCGTCGCCGGAAACATAACTACGACGTCAACAATACGATGACGTTTCAATATGGTTATGGACGTCAAAGTTGCCCTTGGTATATTCTGCTGCATGTAGCTTAAATTCAGAAATATGTGAACGGTATGGCTATGTGACGTCTATGAGCATATTTAACGTGTACCAGAAAATATATTAAATATCAATATAGTATAACAGTTAGCTGCTACTACTGTGATGTTCCACGGTATGGATATTGCGAAGACAGGTCAGTGAATTTATTATATATCTTAGTGAAACATCTTTAAAATATTTAGTAGTGAAATAATAGTGTTATCATTTGCTAGTGAAGTTTCTTTCATTTAACGATACCACTAGTTCACAATGATTTATTAATCATCGGCTATTGGATGTTAAACATTTTTTAATTTTAACATATAATCTTAGAGAGGAATTCCGCTGTATTTTTTTTATTAGTAGCAAGGGATATTTTATATGTACACAATCCCACAGACAGGATAGCACATACCACGGCATTTCATATACCAGTTGTGATGCACTGGCTGAAACGAGAAATAGCCCGACGGGAATCGATTCGGGATCGATTGTGTATCAAGCGAGCGCTTTACCAGTGGACTACGTCCCGTCTCCTCTAGGAATAGATGCGGGATCGATTGTGTATCAAGCGAGCGCTTTACCAGTGGACTACGTTCCGTCTCCTCTAGGGATAGATGCGGGATCGATTGTGTATCAAGCGAGCGCTTTACCAGTGGACTACGTCCCGTCTCCTCTAGGGATAGATGCGGGATCGATTGTGTATCAAGCGAGCGCTTTACCAGTGGACTACGTCCCGTCTCCTTTAGGGATAGATGCGGGATCGATTGTGTATCAGGCGAGCGCTTTACCAGTGGACTACGTCCCGTCTCCTTTAGGGATAGATGCGGGATCGATTGTGTATCAGGCGAGCGCTTTACCAGTGAACTACGTCCCGTCTCCTTTAGGGATAGATGCGGGATCGATTGTGTATCAAGCGAGCGCTTTACCAGTGAACTACGTTCCGTCTCCTTTAGGGATAGATGCGGGATCGATTGTGTATCAGGCGAGCGCTTTACCAGTGGACTACGTCCAGTCTCCTTTAGGGATAGATGCGGGATTGATTGTGTATCAGGCGAGCGCTTTACCAGTGGACTACGTTCCGTCTCCTTTAGGGATAGATGCGGGATCGATTATGTATCATTGTGTATCAGGCGAGCGCTTTACCAGTGGACTACGTCCCGTCTCCTTTAGGGATAGATGCGGGATCGATTGTGTATCAGGCGAGCGCTTTACCAGTGGACTTCGTCTCGTCTCCTTTAGGAATAGATGCGGGATCGATTGTGTATCAGGCGAGCGCTTTACCAGTGGACTACGTCCCGTCTCCTTTAGGGATAGATGCGGGATCGATTGTGTATCAGGCGAGCGCTTTACCAGTGGACTACGTCCCGTCCCCTTTAGGGATAGATGCGGGATCGATTGTGTATCAGGCGAGCGCTTTACCAGTGGACTACGTCCCGTCTCCTTTAGGGATAGATGCGGGATCGATTGTGTATCAGGCGAGCGCTTTACCAGTGGACTACGTCCCGTCTCCTTTAGGGATAGATGCGGGATCGATTGTGTATCAAGCGAGCGCTTTACCAGTGGACTACGTTCCGTCTCCTTTAGGGATAGATGCGGGATTGATTGTGTATCAGGCGAGCGCTTTACCAGTGGACTACGTTCCGTCTCCTTTAGGGATAGATGCGGGATCGATTATGTATCATTGTGTATCAGGCGAGCGCTTTACCAGTGGACTACGTCCCGTCTCCTTTAGGGATAGATGCGGGATCGATTGTGTATCAGGCGAGCGCTTTACCAGTGGACTACGTCTCGTCTCCTTTAGGAATAGATGCGGGATCGATTGTGTATCAGGCGAGCGCTTTACCAGTGGACTACGTCCCGTCTCCTTTAGGGATAGATGCGGGATCGATTGTGTATCAGACGAGCGCTTTACCAGTGGACTACGTCCCGTCTCCTTTAGGAATAGATGCGGGATCGATTGTGTATCAGGCGAGCGCTTTACCAGTGGACTACGTCCCGTCCCATTTAGGGATAGATGCGGGATCGATTGTGTATCAGGCGAGCGCTTTACCAGTGGACTACGTCCCGTCCCCTTTAGGGATAGATGCGGGATGTTTTAAAAGTGCACACAAAGTATTCAGGGAGGAGATACTATGTTTTATAGGGGCACGCATAGCATTCAAAGTAGGCAACACCAAAATGCAAGATGTATGACGGAAATCTTCCCCAGAAACACTTATTCAACCAACATATTGCATGTATCCCACAAAACCCAAATACATTTCTTGTATTATTTTGTATTTTATTAGCACAAATCGAAATTCCAGTGGGGTGCGCACCAATAGCACCATCACCCCAGATCCGCGCCTGTTTTAGTTGTTTACATCCTCGTAAAATTCCATAACAGTGTATCGAGTCCTCCTGAAGACTCCGTAACAGTGTATTGAGTCCTCCTGAAGACTCCGTAACAGTGTATCGAGTCCTCCTAGTCCTCCTGCAGACTCCGTAACAGTGTATCGAGTCCTCCTGAAGACTCCGTAACAGTGTATCGAGTCCTCCTGAAGACTCCGTAACAGTGTATCGAGTCCTCCTAGTCCTCCTGAAGACTCCGTAACAGTGTATCGAGTCCTCCTAGTCCTCCTGAAGACTCCGTAACAGTGTATCGAGTTCTCCTGAAGACTCCGTAACAGTGTATCGAGTCCTCCTGAAGACTCCGTAACAGTGTATCGAGTCCTCCTGAAGACTCCGTAACAGTGTATCGAGTCCTCCTAGTCCTCCTGAAGACTCCGTAACAGTGTATCGAGTCCTCCTGAAGACTCCGTAACAGTGTATCGAGTCCTCCTGAAGACTCCGTAACAGTGTATCGAGTCCTCCTAGTCCTCCTGAAGACTCCGTAACAGTGTATCGAGTCCTCCTAAAGACTCCGTAACAGTGTATCGAGTCCTCCTGAAGACTCCGTAACAGTGTATCGAGTCCTCCTAGTCCTCCTGAAGACTCCGTAACAGTGTATCGAGTCCTCCTGAAGACTCCGTAACAGTGTATCGAGTCCTCCTAGTCCTCCTGCAGACTCCGTAACAGTGTATCGAGTCCTCCTGAAGACTCCGTAACAGTGTATCGAGTCCTCCTGAAGACTCCGTAACAGTGTATCGAGTCCTCCTAGTCCTCCTGAAGACTCCGTAACAGTGTATCGAGTCCTCCTAAAGACTCCGTAACAGTGTATCGAGTCCTCCTGAAGACTCCGTAACAGTGTATCGAGTCCTCCTAGTCCTCCTGAAGACTCCGTAACAGTGTATCGAGTCCTCCTGAAGACTCCGTAACAGTGTATCGAGTCCTCCTAGTCCTCCTGAAGACTCCGTAACAGTGTATCGAGTCCTCCTGAAGACTCCGTAACAGTGTATCGAGTCCTCCTGAAGACTCCGTAACAGTGTATCGAGTCCTCCTAGTCCTCCTGAAGACTCCGTAACAGTGTATCGAGTCCTCCTGAAGACTCCGTAACAGTGTATCGAGTCCTCCTAGTCCTCCTAAAGACTCCGTAACAGTGTATCGAGTCCTCCTGAAGACTCCGTAACAGTGTATCGAGTCCTCCTAGTCCTCCTGAAGACTCCGTAACAGTGTATCGAGTCCTCCTGAAGACTCCGTAACAGTGTATCGAGTCCTCCTGAAGACTCCGTAACAGTGTATCGAGTCCTAGTCCTCCTGAAGACTCCGTAACAGTGTATCGAGTCCTCATGAAAACTCCGTAACAGTGTATCGAGTCCTCCTGAAGACTCCGTAACAGTGTATCGAGTCCTCCTAGTCCTCCTGAAGACTCCGTAACAGTGTATCGAGTCCTCCTGAAGACTCCGTAACAGTGTATCGAGTCCTCCTAAAGACTCCATAACAGTGTATCGAGTCCTCCTGAAGACTCCGTAACAGTGTATCGAGTCCTAGTCCTCCTGAAGACTCCGTAACAGTGTATCGAGTCCTCCTGAAGACTCCGTAACAGTGTATCGAGTCCTCCTGAAGACTCCGTAACAGTGTATCGAGTCCTCCTAGTCCTCCTAAAGACTCCGTAACAGTGTATCGAGTCCTCCTGAAGACTCCGTAACAGTGTATCGAGTCCTCCTAGTCCTCCTGAAGACTCCGTAACAGTGTATCGAGTCCTCCTGAAGACTCCGTAACAGTGTATCGAGTCCTCCTGAAGACTCCGTAACAGTGTATCGAGTCCTAGTCCTCCTGAAGACTCCGTAACAGTGTATCGAGTCCTCATGAAAACTCCGTAACAGTGTATCGAGTCCTCCTGAAGACTCCGTAACAGTGTATCGAGTCCTCCTAGTCCTCCTGTAGACTCCGTAACAGTGTATCGAGTCCTCCTGAAGACTCCGTAACATGCTCACCATATATTCGAAGCACTCGGTTTTGTTTTTGTTTAAATGACTCAAATTAATAAAATTGTATGTTAGATATATTAATAAGATCTTGCTATATATTAAGTTTTGATCAAAATGAATGTTTATATGTTTATATAATAATAATAATAATAATAATAATAATAATAATAATAATAAATATTATTATCAAGCTACCGTTAATACACTCGATAACAACAAGCAAGAAACATACGTTGGTTTGACCGAGAACACATTTAAGACGAGATATACTGCGCACACGAGCAGTTTTCAAAACGCAACACAGAAGAACGCAACAGCGCTAAGTCAGTACATTTGGACACTGAAGGATAGATTCACCCCATACACCATTAAGTGGAAAATTTTATCCAAAGCGAAATCATACTCTCCAGCGAGCAAAAGATGTAACCTCTGCCTGAAGGAAAAACTGTTCATAATGTATAAACCTGAAACCAGCACACTAAACTCCAAGAATGAACTCGTATCAGCATGTCGACACAGACGCAAATACCTTCTGTGCGCATACCACACATCACCTATTATAGACCTGCATAGTGACGTAACCTCGACGTCACAGAGTACATTACGTCATCAGCTTTCCGTTGACGGTGTAATTAAATCTACATCTGATGAGTGAGAGCAATAATTCAACTCTCTCACGAAACAAGCCTGTCATGTAGAGAAAAACATACACTTTTTAACGATATATCTGGCTCCCACACGGTTGAGCACTCTATAAAATAGCGTCTTTCAACTCGAAAACGACTACTATTACAAAGCTCCTTATATTGTTGAGCACTCTGAAAGCCGCCATGGAATGTGTAAACTTTGGATACTCTACCAAAAATATACCGATCGCGAAACCTGATGACTACAGAAAATGCTTCTTAGAAAAGACCGAGTCATTCCTAAGGAGATTAAGATGGAGATCTTTCTTCTTCCTCAATCCCGAAGTTGCAACACAACAGAAAGAAACATACGGATTTAACACCACCAAATCCCCTCCTTCTATACCAGAACTCAAGAACTTCGAAGAAAAAATGGTAAGACTAGCTAAAAATCTACAATTTAACAACACATCAAGCAACCAACTACAGCGAAAACTCGCTAAGGACATAAACACTATAAAACATGACAAGAAACTACTCGTACCTGCCGATAAAACCACAAACTTTTACAAGCTAGACACCACCACTTACAACAGACTACTAGATAGCAACACAACCAAAGCATATAAAACAGCGCCACAGAACTCAGAACAAGAGATAACCACTAAAGACAAACACATTGCAGAAAAACTAAATCTAGCAGACCGCATAGATACAACAGCAAAAAGTGAAGCATTTATTACGTTAAAAGACCACAAACCAAACTTCTCCAATAAACCCACCTGTAGACTAATAAACCCATCTAAACCGGAAATTGGCATAATAAGCAAAAAAATCTTAGAGAGAATCAACAGAAAGATTCTGAACACAACCAGAACAAACCAGTGGAGGAACACGTCAGACGTGATTAAGTGGTTTAAAGCAATATCCAATAAATCCAACTATTCTTTCATATGTTTCGACATATGCGATTTTTATCCGTCCATAACAGAAAATCTCGTGAAACAAGCCCTACAGTTCGCATCCAAATTCGATGATATTTCTAGCGATGAGATGGAAATAATATTACAAGCAAGAAATTCACTGCTATTTAACAACAGCAAGGCATGGTGCAAAAGAGGCAAACAATCACGGTTTGATGTAACTATGGGTAGTTACGATGGAGCAGAAATTTGCGAAATAGTCGGGCTCTTTCTTCTTTCAGAACTACAAGCCAAATACGGCAACAATATAGGACTATATCGCGACGATGGCCTAGCTGCATTCAATGAGTCACCGAGAACCATAGAGATAATCAAAAAAGATATTTGCAGAATATTTGCAAACCATAAACTCAAGATCACCATAGTCGCCAACAAAAAATCTGTAGATTACTTAGACGTAACTCTAGACCTTGAAAAGAGCTCAGTCAAACCCTATATGAAACCAAACAACACACCTTTATACATCCACAACAAGAGCAACCACCCTCCAAATATCATCCGCAGTATACCAAAAACAATAAATAAAAGGCTTTCTGATATATCTTCGAATGAGTGCATCTTTGAAGAAGCGAAACGCCCATATAAGGAAGCCTTACTCAAGAGCGGATGTAACTATAACCTCAAATACACCCCAACAGCAGAAAACAACAGACGCAGAAACAACCGCAATAGAAACATCACCTGGTACAACCCACCATATAGCTCCAACGTGAAAACCAACGTAGGTCACCAGTTCCTCAGATTACTCGATGAGTGCTTTCCCAAAAGCAACCCTCTCCACAAAATTATAAATCGAAACACCGTTAAAATTAGCTATAGCTGCATGCCTAATGTTGGGAAAATAATTTCAGCGCATAACAAAACTCTACTTCAACAACACAGAGACAAAGACGCAGTTCCCCCCAGAGAATGCAACTGTAGACGAAGAGCTGAATGTCCACTTGAGGGCAAATGCTTGCAGAAAGGAGTAATATATCAAGCTACCGTTAATACACTCGATAACAACAAGCAAGAAACATACGTTGGTTTGACCGAGAACACATTTAAGACGAGATATACTGCGCACACGAGCAGTTTTCAAAACGCAACACAGAAGAACGCAACAGCGCTAAGTCAGTACATTTGGACACTGAAGGATAGATTCACCCCATACACCATTAAGTGGAAAATTTTATCCAAAGCAAAATCATACTCTCCAGCGAGCAAAAGATGTAACCTCTGCCTGAAGGAAAAACTGTTCATAATGTATAAACCTGAAACCAGCACACTAAACTCCAAGAATGAACTCGTATCAGCATGTCGACACAGACGCAAATACCTTCTGTGCGCATACCACACATCACCTATTATAGACCTGCATAGTGACGTAACCTCGACGTCACAGAGTACATTACGTCATCAGCTTTCCGTTGACGGTGTAATTAAATCTACATCTGATGAGTGAGAGCAATAATTCAACTCTCTCACGAAACAAGCCTGTCATGTAGAGAAAAACATACACTTTTTAACGATATATATATATATATATATATATATGTATATGTGTGTGTGTGTGTGTGTGTGTGTGTGTGTGTGTGTGTGTGTGTGTGTATGTATATGTATGTATGTATGTATATGTCGTGGTTATTATCGTAATACACATACAAAATGAAATCAAAATTATTTGCTAACCGGCATGCATATAATTTTAATAAGTTTTAATAATCATCATCTAACTTTAAACTATACTCACATTCATTTTCTATGTCTATATCAAACATTTCAGGTTTCGACCGCACCGCATCATGTTCATATATATAGTATCATTGCTCTGCATAAGCGCACCCCCCTCTCTCTCTCTGTCTCTGTCTCTCTCTGTCTGTCTGTCTGTCTGTCTCTCTCTCTCCCTCTCTCTCTCTTTCTCTCTCTCTCTCTCTCTCTCTCTCTCTCTCTCTCTCTCTCTCTCTCTCTCTCTCTCTCTCTCTCTCTCTCTCTCTCTCTCTCTCTCTCGATAACTTGGTATGAGTTTGAATTCCGTTCGGTCTCGTAAGACCATATCATTAAAATATAGGGGTAAGCTTCTTGCCTAGCTCCACGATGGAACTTCACACATATAAAACACATGTTGAACATGTTAGACAACACATTTCATGTTCATAAAAAAACCTGCTTGTATTCAATATTACGCGAGGTATTTTTTCGTTATGTTTTTAAACTTTATCAGGACATCGGTGCCACAAATAAAGACGGATTCTATTTTTACATTTGCTTATTAGGCAAAGTATGATCGTATCATGGGGGGAAAGTTAAAGTTTGTTTTGTTTAACGACGCCACCTTGATTTATTAATCATCTGCTATTGGATGTCAAACAATTGTTAACTTTTGACATATATCTGAAAATAGTTAACGATACCACTAGTTCACAATGATTTATTAATCATCGGCTATTGGATGTCAAACATTTTGTAATTTTAACATATAATCTTAGAGAGGATACCCGCTACATTTTTCATCAGTAGCAAGGGTTCTTTTATATGCACCATCCCACAGACAGGATAGCACATACCATGGACTTTGATATACGAGTCGTGGGACACTGGATGTAACGAGACATAGGTATTATGGGGAAGTACACTTACATGTAATACACTCTTCATAAAAAAAGAAGAAGAAACTTGACATTGGTAAAAATAATATCGGATTATTTTTACAGAATCAAAGACATCGTAAAGACAATCAAGTAAGTGATCGAATGGTGATGCAAACACACTATAAAACACGTTCGATTCGCATAAACGTAGCCATAGTATGTACTGAAACGCAAAAGCGCAATCCTCTGAGAAGCACGTACATCATGAAGTTCTGTAACTTTGCATGCCGAACCCTCCGTTGGTGGGGCATAAAAGGCCACATCAGCAGTGATTCAAACAGACGGCATAACGACACTGTAGGTAGCGAAATAATGCCAAGATTGACGTCAGCCCAAGGCAATAATGCCATTGGGAGATTGTAAGCAGGGGCAACTCAACAAGCTGTGGCAAGGCAATTTGGCGTCTCCAGGCAGACCATGTCTACTTTATGGCACGGTACAACACCACCCAAAGTGTTACGGTCAGGTCGTCACAGAGTAACCACCGCTGCTCAAGATCAATACATCCGCATATGTCATCTTCGAAATCGAACCACAACAGCAACAACCACAGCGAAATAAATCCCTGGACTACACAAAATTTCTGACCGGACAGTTCGTAATTAGCTGAGGGAACGTCTACAGTGGTGCTAGCAGAGGGCGAGATGGACACGTGCCAGGTGGAGAACTGTTTTGTTCTCAGATGAGTCTCAGCTATCGAGACGAGATCCTGCAGCATCACGTTATTGCGCACATGAACATCAACGGTGCTATGTTTCAGTATGGCAATGCCAGACCACATGTTGCGCGTGTTAGGAGTTTCTACAACTGCACAACGTCCAGACATTACTTTGGCCTGCCCGTTCGCCGGATTTAAACTCAAAAGAACATCTATGGGATACACTGGATCAGCGCGTGCGCCGGAGGAATCCATCATCCCAAACACTTCCGCAGCTGTGTTGTGCAAAGTTTGATTGTTTCCATGCGTCGCCGTTGTCAAGCTGCCATCAGGGCTCGTGGTGGTCATAACCGATACTGACATTTTGCCCACCCCTATGTCACACATATTCCTGTGTACATGTTTCAGGTGGATTCCCAGAGATACTGTTTCGGACATGTACTGAGTAATCCCCTTCCCATGGCGCCTTGATCTTTGGTTGCTTGTATCATGTCTACCTTTTAAAAAAAAATTAAACTTTGAAAACCAATGTCAAGTTTCTTTTTTTTGAAGAGTATTTATATTAATATATTACTGACCCTTGACTTGTTTCAGTGAATCAATGGATGGATTTTAAGGACTCCACTGTTAGTTATAAAATAATGATAAACATTTAAGTAAATTGACGACCAACATCAATATAAAATTAAAAACACCGCGTAAAGACATGCGCAAAGTATAAATATCACAAGTATATTAACATTCGATAACATACATATCACAGTTAAGTATATCAAATTTTTAATCAAAAGTCAACATGTAAGAATTTCAAAATGAGTTGAAGTAGTGTACGTGTGTTTTGTTTACACATCCCTATACACACACCACCATACACCTACCTGTGATGTACTACCAGTAGTGTACGTGTGTTTTGTTTACACATCGTTATACGCACCCAACCATGCACCTACCTGTGATATACTACCCGTGGTGTACGTGTCGTTTGTTTACACATCCCTATACACACACCACCATACACCTACCTGTGATGTACTACCAGTAGTGTACGCGTGTTTTGTTTACACATCCCTATACGCACCCCACAATACACCTACCTGCCAAATGTACGGTCCAAAGTAAAAGTGTGTTGCGTTCTGTTTAATAATGGTTCCTTTCATTGGACCGAATAGCGTTCTGCTCGGGATATCAACTGTTGACCATACTCCAAGTGCATCAGAAATTATGTTCGATGGTAGTAAGGTCAGGGGACTTGGCATGGAGTTCTCCGCTCTCTGCCCGTCAAAATCATCTGAAACCTGACCAGTGAGAATGTTTGATAATTTAGATATGGAGAAAGAAATACGGGAGCACTTGGTATTATAGTCCAAATTTCAGTCACTATTGGCATCGTAATGTTTACAGTGGGGGTGGGTCATTCTCCCAGAATATGTTACTTTCCATATTAGTACTTTGTTAAAAATAACGTTTTTAAAGAATGATGTTTTAGGGTCATGTCTTACTCTGGGGTCAGGTGAATGTATTTCAAATTCAAGCAGCGATCTTTACATATGATTTTATCATTTTTATCCATTTTGTTTTCTGGAACAGGGTCTGAAAGTTGATTAACACCGTAACAGATGATGGGTCATCGAAAATTCTTAAAATATTGAACCAAAATTCTCCATTTTCTTCGAGTTACAAAGAATGCCTGTGATACGTAGCCCTTAAAAGTTAAGTTTTTTTTAGGTTTTCCATCGTCATTCTTGACATAGTCTCTCGTTTATGCTGACTGGTGTTGTCTTATGGAAGATTGTGTTTTATATTGACTTCTGGAATAATTCCAGTGACCCAAATTCTATGAATTCATATAATTCCTATAGTGCATATTCATTACAATTACGATGAACACATATTAAAAATCTTTTATATATGATGGAAATTTATTGCTTCATCTTTCTGAATGATTGTCGACCAAAGAAATAGCAGGACAATATTTGAACCCTATCTTCAGGGAGCACAAGAAAGCTTCCTACCCTATAAGTTGAATATACTTACACATTCATCTAATTAAAACGGCAAAGGCACATTTAAAAATTATTTCATATCTATTTAAAGCTAATTCACATCTAACATACGGCTATTTAGATATTTTATCAACTCCGCAATGGCTGCATGTTAAGGTGTTGGCATACCTTGTTTTCTTTTAATAAAAAATCGATAATTTTTATGTGATGAACATTTACTGATTCATATTTTTGAGTATCTCACCGAAGAGTAAAATAGCATGAACATATTTCATTTCTTTTAACAAGAAAAGTTTCCAGTTACCACGAAAATAGAATGATTGACACAATTACATGCGCACACAATTAAATGGCTAAAACAATAAGAGTAGAAGGGAATACTGTAGAACCATTATACACTGCGTCATCAAAGTACTAAAGCGTAAAAACAAATTGTGTGTTTCCGGTTTCCCGACCGACCCTAATTTTACGCTGTGACCCTAAAACATTTTGACTACCAAAAAACCAAACAAAAAAAAACCCAACATCTACCGCGATTTTTGCAGACAGGTTATATGCAGTATGTCATAAACAAGGTTTAAAAAAAAGAAAAAAGAAAAGAAAAAAAAAAGTTCCTACCTACCCTATTTTTTCCAGAGAAGAAGAAGAAGAAGTTTGTTTTATTTAACGACGCCGCTAGAGCACATTGATTTTTTATCTTATCATCGGCTATTGGACGTCAAACATATGGTCATTCTGACACTGTTTTTAGAGGAAACCCGCTGTCGCCACATAGGCTACTCTTTTTACGACAGGCAGCAAGGGATCTTTTATTTGCGCTTCCCACAGGCAGGATAGCACAAACCATGGCCTTTGTTGAACCAGTTATGGATCACTGGTCGGTGCAAGTGGTTTACACCTACCCATTGAGCCTTGCGGAGCACTCACTCAGGGTTTGGAGTCGGTATCTGGATTAAAAATCCCATGCCTCGACTGGGATCCGAACCCAGTACCTACCAGCCTGTAGACCGATGGCCTGCCACGACGCCACCGAGGCCGGTTTTTTCCAGAGATGAAACCTAAAACACACATATTATTTTGTTTTGGCCTAAGTATTGTGAGATGCCAACAGTTGCCCAAAGTTCATATAGAAAGTATTGCGATGTCAGCTGTTGCATATATTAAAGGTAATGCAATTTGTCGGTTGTATATATTAAAGGCTCTGTGCTCGGCCTACAGGTCGGTCGCCACAGTCACCAATAAAGTAATGTATTTATTTATTATTATTTTACTTGTAGCAAAGTCACCATATTATTGCAACATTTTCTTGATTTACAGTATTTGTTTAGCGACACGTCAGTACATTTAAAAGCTATTTCATGTCAAACATCTAGTTATTTAGACACTTGATCAAAATCGTAACGCCATAATGTTACGGTGTTGACAAAAAAAAAAAATCCACGTACATTGTCGACTCATTGTTGTTGATTAGCTATGTTGAATTGCCAAGCTATGTTCGAAGCATCCATTTATGATGATCTCTAAATTAATCATATTCACTTAATACATCAATTTATTAATTATGCCCGTTACGGTGTTGACACATACGCAGTAACCCATACCTTTTTTACCTGATTATTTATAGAAAACTAAAACTGACGGCACTTTGCGTGAATATCATTTGAAAAGTTAGTTTTTTCTCTTCTTGGAAGGAATCATGTAACATGTCTTGGTTTATTATGTTAACATGTTTTCCATCTTTAAGTTTTTATAATTGAATCTCCGTTACATTATTGCAAATAAGAAAGAAAGAAATGTTTTATTTAACGACGCACTCAACACATTTTATTTACGGTTATATGGCGTCAGACGTATGGTTAAGGACCACACATATTTTGAGAGGAAACCAGCTTTCGCCACATAGGCTACTCTTTTACGACAGGCAGCAAGGGATCTTTTATTTGCGCTTCCCACAGGCAGGATAGCACAAACCATGGCCTTTGTTGAACCAGTTATGGATTACTGGTCGGTGCAAGTGGTTTACACCTACCCATTGAGCCTTGCGGAGCACTCACTCAGGGTTTGGAGTCGATATCTGGATTAAAAATCCCATGCCTCGACTGGGATCCGAACCCAGTACCTACTAGCCTGTAGACCGATGGCCTGCCACGATGACACCGAGGCCGGTATATTGCAAAGAATGCCATCAGACTGGTCCAGATGTAGCAACGGGAGTTTGTTCATTTCTCGATAAATGTAATAAACATTACGTCATCAGGGAACGTCATATCTGATGACGTCAGTTTATATGGGCAAGCTGTCTTATTGAGCATTACTGTTTGTGGACTGTTTACTGTTTAATGTTTATGAAGTTTTAGTGTTATTATTGGCAAGTATGATTCAAATTTAATTATAAGTATTGCCTTTTATTTCTTTTACGTTCATCTGGGTATGAACAGAATTTAAAAAAAAATCTTCCGCAAGCTTATGTTAGAACGGCTTCGCCGATTCACACAGTTTGCGGATGATATTTTTTGTTCATACCCCGGTGAATGTAAAAGAAACAACAGACAATCCTTAAATTAATCGACTGATTGTTATAAAATTCTGAATGAAATCAGTTTTGGGTTATTTTGATTTAGGTTTATTCTAATGGCATTTTTTTTTTTTTACCCTATTAAAACAAACATTTGTTAATACTGTCAGGTTCCTTTGTGCTATAAAAACATTTTTTCCTGTGAGTTTTTAATTAATATGAAATTATCTAAGTGATGTTTATCTCAGTTTTCTTACTTTAATCAATTTTAGTGGTGGGTAACGCAATATGACACATTTTGGGAGAATGACTCTTGCATAAAGTACAGAGTAATAATGTGGAATTAAATGACAGTAATGTGAAATTGAATATCAGTAATTAAGATTGAATATCAGTAATATGAGATTGAATGTCAGTAATTTGAGATTGAATATCAGTAATGTGAGATTGAATGTCAGTAATGTGGGATTGACTGTCAGTAATGTGAGATTGAATGTCAGTAATGTGGGATTGAATGTCAGTAATGTGAGATTAATTAACAGTAATGTGAGACTGAATATCAGTAATGTGAGAATGAATATCAGTAATGTGGGATTGAATGTCAGTAATGTGAGATTAATTAACAGTAATGTGAAATTGAATGTCAGTAATGTGAGAATGAATATCAGTAATGTGAGATTGAATGTTAGTAATGTGAGATTGATTATCACTAATGTGAGATTGAATATCAGTAATGTGATATTGAATGTCAGTAATGTGAGATTGAATATCAGTAATGTGAGATTGAATGTCAGTAATGTGAGATTAAATGACAGTAATGTGAGACTGAATAATAGTAATGTGAGATTGAATATCAGTAATGTGAGCTTGATTATCAGTAATGTGAGAATGACTATCGGTAACATAGTTGACTCATGACACAGTGGATGAGAGCAGAAGGTTGGCCAACATTCTGCTGGCAGTTGACAGTCTGAGATTGGCATTACACACTTTCTGGTGGGTATTGTCAGCGATAAAATTAGATTTGATGTTTGTCTGCACCAACCAATACAAATCATAGTTCAAAGTTTGTTTTGTTAATGACATCACTAAAGTACATTGGTGTATTAATGATCGGCTGTTGGGTGTCAAACATTTGTTAATTCTAACATAAAGACTTAGAGAGAAAACTCTCTAGATAGATTTTTCACGCAGTAACACCATCCATATGTACTGTAGACTTCAATGCCCTTTGTGTTTGGTACAGTTTTAAAGGGACACTCCTGAGTTTGCTGCAATTTTAAAGATATTATCGACTTACAGAGACTTTTTAACGAGTGTATTTACATATCAAATATATTTTTCTGCATAACATATTAGTGGCTATATATTAAACGTGTTTCTGATCGTTCTACTTGTACTAGGTTAACTTTCATTTTGTTTCCTAATATATATATATATATATATATATATATATATTATTAAGAAACACATTGAATATACAGACACTGATATTCTAAACAAGAAAATATATTTAATATGTAAGTTTAATCGTAGAAATATTTTATTAGTCGGAAGCATCTAACAATGCAGCAAACTCAGGAATGTACCTTTAAATATATACCATGTTCTTCCAATTTCAGTACATTGTCAACAAATATCTACAGATACTAATACTTCAGGCTCTTAACCCCCCCCCCCCCCCCCCCCCAACAATAGTTCTGAATTAAAACTATAATTGGAAGTAAATCTTAACGCAGAGATGAATTTTACTTGTAGAATGCAGGAAATTGCATTTCAGGATTTCAAGTTTTCAAAATTTTACGAGGGTGTATACCCCGAACCCTTTAGAAACTTTATTTGCGCTCTCAATCTCAGTCACCTCCCCCCCCCCCCCCCCCCCCCAATGTCTACTTGCTCCCGTCGTGGCAGTACTTCACTTGAAGGAAGACTCGCGCAGAAAGTACAACGCTAAATTTGGACATTCCAGGGAAGGTTTAATTATGTTATGCACATCTGATGTTCATCTAGACTAACCTATACTGAGACGGACATATGTGTTGTGGTGAACTTCCTCATTGACAATGATATATACTGACGGAAAGAAATAAGGGAACACATCGAATTGTAGACCACATTTAATTCACTACTAGCGTAGTAATGTCTGTACTTCATACCAAGTTGTAATGTGGGATTGAATGTCTGTAGTGTTGAATGTGCTGCCTATATGTTCCCAGTCAACTTCTGACAATATCAATTGATTTTTGATGCAGGCATTATTTCTTGTTGCTATCTGTGTGATCCTTTATTTCTTTCCATCAGTATATATGTCAAATGTGGGGACAGGGCACATAGTAAGGAAACAGGAATCTGCATGGACATCAACTGTACCCCACTACGCGCTGATTTGTTTATCTTTGCATACGAATCAGAATTTCTGACTAATCCAGTTAAGTCAAAACAAGGGCGGGCGTAACCCATTTGCAAATCAGTAGCCTGATGCGCGGTCGGTCGTGGACTATTTCTCGTTCCAACCAGTAAACGACAACTGGTATATCAAAGGCCGTGGTATGTGCTATAATGTCTATGGAATGGTGCATATAAAAGATCCCTTGCTACTAATGAATTTTTTTTTTTTAGCGGATTTCCTCTCGAAGACTATATGTCAAAATTACTAACTGTTTGACATCCAATAACCGATGATTAATGCATCAATGAGCTCTAGCTGTACCGGTCCTAATGGAATACTTACCTTTTGGTCTTTCATATGGTAAAGCCGACCAAATATATCACAATCGCCGTTTTCGTCATGGAAATAACCTTTCAAAGAAACAGACATTGATTACAAAGTGATAAAGTAAACATTTCTATCACATTTTGTCACATTCAATATGTTTAATTCATTATTTATATTTCAATCGTTATGATTCTATAAGAGACGGTACAACCATATACAATAAATTACTCAACTCAGTACAACCAAAAAACACACGAAAACTAATAAATGAATACTTTAACCACGAAAGTGTACAGCCCAGGAAAGAGTTATCCGACCCAAGAAAGTGTAATTATCAACTAGAAATGCGGTACAGTGGTTTACGACCCAGGAAAGTGTAAATGTGAACTAAATATATGGTACAATGTTGTAGAAATGTTTTATGCACCAGTGTATACACGTGCTATAGCTGTAGAAATGTTTGATGCGCCTGTGTATACACGTGCTATAGCTGTAGAAATGTTTGATGCGCCTGTGTATACACGTGCTATAGCTGTAGAAATGTTTGATGCGCCTGTGTATACACGTGCTATAGCTGTAGAAATGTTTGATGCGCCTGTGTATACACGTGCTATAGCTGTAGAAATGTTTGATGCGCCTGTGTATACACGTGCTATAGCTGTAGAAATGTTTGATGCGCCAGTATATACACGAGATATAGCTGTAGAAATGTTTTATGCGCCTGTGTATAAACGTGCTATAGCTGTAGAAATGTTTTATGCGCCTGTATATACACGTGCTATAGCTGTAGAAATGTTTGATGCGCCTGTGTATACACGTGCTATAGCTGTAGAAATGTTTGATGCGCCAGTATATACACGAGATATAGCTGTAGAAATGTTTGATGCGCCTGTGTATACACGTGCTATAGCTGTAGAAATTTTTGATGCGCCTGTATATACACGTGCTATAGCTGTAGAAATGTTTGATGCGCCAGTATATACACGAGATATAGCTGTAGAAATGTTTGATGCGCCAGTATATACACGAGATATAGCTGTAGAAATGTTTGATGCGCCTGTATATACACGTGCTATAGCTGTAGAAATGTTTGATGCGCCAGTATATACACGAGATATAGCTGTAGAAATGTTTTATGCGCCAGTATATACACGAGATATAGCTGTAGAAATGTTTGATGCGCCTGTATATACACGTGCTATAGCTGTAGAAATGTTTGATGCGCCAGTATATACACGAGATATAGCTGTAGAAATGTTTTATGCGCCTGTGTATACACGTGCTGTAGCTGTAGAAATGTTTTATGCACCAGTACATACACGAGATATAGCTGTAGAAATGTTTTATGCGCCTGTATTCACACGTGCTATAGCTGTAGAAATGTTTGATGCGCCTGTTTTTTTACACGCACTATATATTATACACACGCTATGAAATAGTAGTCCTTGAACAGATGGGGTTGATAGGAATATTAATGTATTTTGGTGTCGAATAGAAACTGCTGACTGGTACATATAACATTTATAATTCTGAAGAACGAAACTGTTTCTCTATTATTCAAGGTAGTAACCAAATGAAACCACTATGTCATAGCACACCACACCACAATGTATTCAATCTGAATAACAAAACGGTATACCGTAATCAAAATCATATCTATGCATAAGGTAGAGTTGAAAGGATATTTTAGACAAATCCGTGATTGGTTCCATGATTCAAGATCTAGTACTCATCCATGGGAGGACCGCAACTCTCCTAGGAGATCCGTAACAGGATGTTCCATCCCTCTTGCACTGCCTGTAGGAGGACTGCCACTCCCAATGCTAGCATAGACAACCCAAACTTGCACATGATAGAGCTCAATGGAATATACACAGCTATGATGGCATTTACTCATGAATCACTGTAAAACAGTGATGATAGAAGGTGTTCGCGAAAGGTGAACATATCCTGTTACACTGGTGGCGCCCGTCATGAGCACAGCTAACAGCCATCACGTGCATAGTTGAAATGTACAGGAATGTCACCACACAGATGGGGGGGGGGGGGGGGGGGGACTTAGCCCTGTGGTAAAGCGCTCGCTCGATGCGCGGTCGGTCTGAGATCGATCCCCGTCTGTGGGCCCATTGGGCTGTTTCTCGTTCCAGCCAGTGCACCACGACTGGTATATCAAAGGCCATGATAAGTACTACCCTGTCTGTGGGATGGTGCATATAAAAGATCCCATGCTGCTAATCAAAAAGAGTAGCCCATGAAGTGGCGACAGCGGGTTTCCTCTGTCAATATCTGTGTGGTCCTTAATCATATGTCTGACGCCATATAACCGTAAATACAATGTATTGAGTGCGTCATTAAATAAAATCTTTCTTTCTTTCTTTCTTTCTTTGTACAAGATCAAAACAGGGCATTGTATCAGATATCAGTGATGCGGCATGTAGTGAAATGCCTTTTGGGGAGCTGCCATACTTTGTTGAAGGCTTTCAGAAGTCCTTGCATGTTATAACCCTGGTCAAACAACTTCTCTACCAGTGCAATATGCCAGTCTTTAAAATCGGCATATGGTGAGCATATCCTAAGATATCTCAGAAGTCGCAAAATATAGACACCAACATCTGGAGCAGACGACTTAAGGAAAGTTGAAGTACAGCTTTGTATGATGGCCATTTCATTTCAACTTATGTTCGTGCTTATATCCAATTAAGGTTCAAGCACGCTGTCCTAGGCACACACCTCAGCTATCTGGGCTGTCTGTCCAGGACAGTGAGTCAGTTGGTTAGTGGTTAGTGAGAGAGAAGAGGTTGTAGTGGCCTTACACCTACCCACTGAGTCGTTAAAACTCGCTCTAAGTGGGAGCCGGTACCGGGCTACGAACCCTATACCTACCAGCCTTATGTCTGGTTACTTAACCACGGCACCACCGAGGCCGGTGTATGATGGCCAATGTCGTTCTGAATCTTTGTGTATAGATCAAGGTATGAAACCCGATTTTAATAATTCTGTAATGTCCTTTATTTTTTTTAAATTCCTTTTCATGTTTGGATTTACCATTATTTGACACCCATTAGCCGATGCATTTTTCGCAATGGGGTGTCGTTAAACATTCGTTCATTCATCCTTTATTTCTAACTCTTTTGTTTTGATTTAGCCAGATTAGTCAGAAAGTTTTCTGATTTATATGCATATAGAAACAAATCAGGGGTTATTGGAGCATAGTTGGTACTCTTGGGGATATCTACTTCCTGTGTATATGTCTTATCCCCAAATCTGACGTATATAATATCAGTTAGGAAGCCTGCAATTAACATATATCTGTATCAGTGTACTTTAACTAATTGTAAATATTAATTGAAGATAGTTATATATTTGTATCTCTGTTCACCTGCTTTAGTAACAAATGCCACCTCGATTTCAGGCTTGAATTTTTTCCCTTAAGTTTATCGTGGGGGATCGTTGTGTACGGTGTTGATACAGGTGAACTTTGATCTGGATTGTGACTTGATAATTTATAGTAAATCTTTGAAATTCTTGGGAATCCACATTAATACCACTTGTCTCGAAGATGTTTAGGCAATAATTTGAAAGTCAGGATAAAACTTAGTTTTTGAGATAAGGATTTAGTGGTGCATTTGATGGACCCCATGTATGGATTTTTATGAAGTTTTGGAAACCAATACAGAAGAGAAATGGACATATCCTCAGCGTTTAAATTCAAGCCAAATGTACTTCTTCCTCGGACAACATAACGGCCTCATATGTTGCACTAGTTGAATTTTTATCAATTTCTCGTTCATTTAGGAGACATCTGGTGTAATGCTGCTTACATATGACGGTTATGTTATTAGAAGCTTTGTCAGTGGGCACTATCACAAACGTTTGTGTAGCGCAGCCAGACGCTCTATCACAGGTGGCTTTGACTGAGAGGACTCCCTGGCAGAATGTGTTTTCTTTCACAGTTTATGAATTCGCCCAATGACAATATCACAAATTGACTTGGTGCATTCTGAAAGACGTTCAAAAGGTTAATTCTCATGTCTGGTCCATTTATTAACAAACTGTTAAGTCTTCGTTTTCAGTTAAATAAAGTTTATGAAAATTTACCTAATAGAAATAAAAATAAAATAAAAATAAAGCAATTCAATCAAATATCGGTTATGGTGGTGTAGAGAAGTACAGATGCAACATACTTGTTAGTATCTAAACTATTTCTCTCCGACACTAGAACTATTTCTATCTGACACTAAAACTATTTCTCTCTGACACTAAAACGTTTTCTCTCTGACACTAAAAATATTTCCCTCTGACAGTAAAACTATTTCTCTCTGACAATAACACTATTTCTCTCTGACACTAAAACTATTTCCCTCTAACACTAGAACTATTTCTCTCTAACGCCAAAACTATTTCCCTCTGACACTAAGACACCAAATCTACTTCCCTCTGACACCAAAACTATTTCCATCCGACACTGAGACAGTTCATTACTGGACAAACATCATCACATATTAAAACTACTACCCCCCCCCCCCCTTCCCCCACACACACATATTGGTGTTTTGTGTTTAACGACATCACTAGAGCACATTTATTAATTAATCATGGGCTATTGGATGTCAAATATTTGGTAATTCTGACACGTAATCATCCCATGATTAATTAATAAATGTGCTCTAGTGATGTCGTTAAACACAAAACACTTTTTTGTTGCTTTCTTTGTTGTTTTTTAAATTTTTATTTCTTTGCCTGTTTGTTTTTGTTTGTTTCTTTCAGTGTGGTTGTTTGGGTTTTGGATGGGGTGAGGGTGGGGTGGGGGTGGGGTGGTGTGTCTACGTGTGTCTATGTGTATGCGTGTGTGTGTGTGTGCTTGTGTGTGTGTGTGTGTGTGTGTGGGGGGGGGTTACCCACCATATTAATATCAAATCAATAACGTACATACCTGTTATGTGTCCTTCCAACAACGAATACACCAGGTAACGTACTACAAGAAGTTTCAGGTTAGATATCATTTCCCTATGTGTGTTTTGCACGTGTCAGTTATTTTCAGTGACTGGTTTGAAAGATGTGTCGATGACAGACAATATATAAGTTATTTTATTTGTAAGTTAATCGCAGTAAACGTGGCCCGTGAGACAGCTTGCGCGTTGGTTCACATTGCTAATTAAATCAGCGCCAAATGCGTCAATTGAAAACTGTGCACAGCTGTTATAAAATTGATTGTTTCCATGAGCATGATCCTTTACAATTAAATTCCAATGTTTCACCGTCAACGCGGTCAGCTATGTTTAAACTTGACGTTTACTTTTTTATTTCTTAAATGATTTGAAGTAATTAAGGTGTAGATAGAGGGACCAAAGAAAGAAATGTTTTATTTAACGACGCATTTACGGTTATATGGCGTCAGACATATGGTTAAGGACCACACAGATATTGAGAGAAGAAACCCGCTGTCACCACTTCATGGGCTACTCTTTTCGATTAGCAGCAAGGGATCTTTTATATGCACCATCCCACAGACAGGATAGGACATACCACGGTCTTTGATATACCAGTCGTGGTGCACTGGCTGGAACGAGAAATAGCCCACCGACGGGTATTTGAAGTTATGTCAGCCCACTAAAATATATGAACCATGCGATATTCCCAAAGTATGACTACTTTTAGCCACCACACCTGTACTTATAATAAACTAGATATAATAAGCAAATGGGACATGAAATAGAATAGAATAGAATAGAATAGAATAGAATAGAATAGAATAGAATAGATGTTTAACGACACCCCAGCACGCAAAATGCATCAGCTATTGGGTGTCAAACTATGATAAATGCAAAATAGTAATGGACATATATTGTTCAAATGAACAAATAAATAGTAAATTGTGTTGTTAAGAATATCAACAATAGGAGATAACTATGTTCTATTTGACCATTTGACGACGTTAATGCTAATTTTACTGTCGCAAATTGACAGTTACCAGCAACGAAAAGGAGAGCTGGTTTTAACCACAATATAATGTGTTTCCATCCCCGGCTGTATAAGGGTCGGGACGTAGCCCAGTGGTAAAGAATCGATCAGGCCCTTTTAAGGGCCCTATGGGCAACCTAGGGAAACATTTCAGCACCAATAGGTCCAACTAACGAGCTACTCTCGGCCTACTAAATTCCAAACCTATACGTAGCTCCCTACCTTTCCATTTAGGCCAACCGTTCAAAATTGTGCCTAATTTCCTTCATCAAAAATGCGCACCCATTTCTCTTTGGCTTAATCCTACGGGACATTCTAAATTCCATAACACCATACCACCCTCCGCCTGTTACCGACCCCGGTCGGATTGCTGGTGCTTTCTTGCACCTGCCAGTGTAGGAGGTCCCACCTCCCAACCCACCCAACACCTTTCCTGTCCTGGGCCTCGTTCCACGAAGCGATCTTAGCCCTAAAATCATCTTAAGTGCATAACTACCTTATGCACTTAAGGTGATCTTAGCGCTAATATCGCTTCGTGGAACAGAGCCCTGGACGGAGGAGCCGGCCGAGGATGGCACTTGTGCCCAGGACAGGCGTGCGCTACAACAGCTTGCTCTGGATGTGCACGTTAAACAATTTGGTCTTGGTATTGGTCAGTGGTAAAGCGCTCGCTTGATGCGTGGTCGGTTTGGTATCGATGATTGGTGGGATGGTGCATATAAAAGATTCCTACCTACTAGTGGAAAAAAAATGTAGCGGGTTTCCTCTTTATGACTGTGTCGAAATGACCATATGTTTTACATCCAATAGCCGATGTGCTCTAGTGGTGTCGTTATACAAATCAAACTTCTTCTTGAAGGGAGAAGTCACATTACAAACAAACACAATGAAATAAAATGATCAGTGTTGGCGAACATTACTAGCGATGTTCTGTCCTACCTATATTGGTAGTCGAGTACTGAGATTGAGTGAATTGGCCTTTCATATTGGTAGTCGAGTACTGAGATTGAGTGAATTGGCCTTTCATATTGGTAGTCGAGTACTGAGATTGAGTGAATTGGCCTTTCATATTGGTAGTCGAGTACTGAGATTGGGTGAATTGGTCTTTCATATTGGTAGTCGAGTACTGAGATTGGGTGAATTGGCCTTTCATATTGGTAGTCGAGTACTGAGATTGAGTGAATTGGCCTTTCATATTGGTAGTCGAGTACTGAGATTGAGTGAATTGGCCTTTCATATTGGTAGTCGGGTATTGAGATTGGGTGAATGGGTATTTCCTATTGGTAGTCAAGTACTGATATTGGGTGAATTGGTCTTTCATATTGGTAGTCAAGTACTGAGATTGGGTGAATTGGTATTTCATATTGGTAGTCAAGTACTGATATTGGGTGAATTGGTCTTTCATATTGGTAGTCAAGTACTGAGATTGGGTGAATTGGTCTTTCATATTGGTAGTTAGTACTGAGATTGAGTAAATGGTCTTTCATATTGGTAGTCGAGTATTGAGACTGGGTGAATTGGCCTTTCATATTGGTAGTCAGTACTGAGATTGAGTGAATTGGTCTTTCATATTGGTAGTCGAGTACTGAGATTGGGTGAATTGTTCTTTCATACTGGTAGTCGGGTACTGAGATTGGGTTAATTGTTCTTTCATATTGGTAGTCGGGTACTGAGATTGGGTGAATTGGTTTTTCATATTGGTAGTCAGTACTGAGATTGGGTGAATTGGTCTTTCATATTGGTAGTCGAGTACTGAGATTGGGTGAATTGGTCTTTCATATTGGTAGTCGAGTACTGAGATTGGGTGAATTGGTCTTTCATATTTGTAGTTAGTACTGAAATTGGGTGAATTGGTCTTTCATATTTGTAGTTAGTACTGAGATTGGGTGAATTGGTCTTTCATATTTGTAGTTAGTACTGAGATTGGGTGAATTGGTCTTTCATATTTGTAGTTAGTACTGAAATTGGGTGAATTGGTCTTTCATATTTGTAGTTAGTACTGAGATTGGGTGAATTGGTCTTTCATATTGGTAGTCGAGTACTGAGATTGGGTGAATTGGCCTTTCATATTGGTAGTCGAGTACTGAGATTGAGTGAATTGGCCTTTCATATTGGTAGTCGAGTACTGAGATTGAGTGAATTGGCCTTTCATATTGGTAGTCGGGTATTGAGATTGGGTGAATGGGTATTTCCTATTGGTAGTCAAGTACTGATATTGGGTGAATTGGTCTTTCATATTGGTAGTCAAGTACTGAGATTGGGTGAATTGGTATTTCCTATTGGTAGTCAAGTACTGATATTGGGTGAATTGGTCTTTCATATTGGTAGTCAAGTACTGAGATTGGGTGAATTGGTCTTTCATATTGGTAGTCGAGTATTGAGACTGGGTGAATTGGCCTTTCATATTGGTAGTCAGTACTGAGATTGAGTGAATTGGTCTTTCATATTGGTAGTCGAGTACTGAGATTGGGTGAATTGGTCTTTCGTATTTGTAGTTAGTACTGAGATTGGGTGAATTGGTCTTTCATATTTGTAGTTAGTACTGAGATTGGGTGAATTGGTCTTTCATATTGGTAGTCGAGTACTGAGATTGGGTGAATTGGCCTTTCATATTGGTAGTCGAGTACTGAGATTGAGTGAATTGGCCTTTCATATTGGTAGTCGGGTATTGAGATTGGGTGAATGGGTATTTCCTATTGGTAGTCAAGTACTGATATTGGGTGAATTGGTCTTTCATCTTGGTAGTCAAGTACTGAGATTGGGTGAATTGGTATTTCCTATTGGTAGTCAAGTACTGATATTGGGTGAATTGGTCTTTCATATTGGTAGTTAGTACTGAGATTGAGTAAATGGTCTTTCATATTGGTAGTCGAGTATTGAGACTGGGTGAATTGGCCTTTCATATTGGTAGTCAGTACTGAGATTGAGTGAATTGGTCTTTCATATTGGTAGTCGAGTACTGAGATTGGGTGAATTGTTCTTTCATATTGGTAGTCGGGTACTGAGATTGGGTGAATTGGTTTTTCATATTGGTAGTCAGTACTGAGATTGGGTGAATTGGTCTTTAATATTGGTAGTCGAGTACTGAGATTGGGTGAATTGGTCTTTCATATTTGTAGTTAGTACTGAGATTGGGTGAATTGGTCTTTCATATTGGTAGTCGAGTACTGAGATTGGGTGAATTGGCCTTTCATATTGGTAGTCGAGTACTGAGATTGAGTGAATTGGCCTTTCATATTGGTAGTCGGGTATTGAGATTGGGTGAATGGGTATTTCCTATTGGTAGTCAAGTACTGATATTGGGTGAATTGGTCTTTCATATTGGTAGTCAAGTACTGAGATTGGGTGAATTGGTATTTCCTATTGGTAGTCAAGTACTGATATTGGGTGAATTGGTCTTTCATATTGGTAGTCAAGTACTGAGATTGGGTGAATTGGTCTTTCATATTGGTAGTTAGTACTGAGATTGAGTAAATGGTCTTTCATATTGGTAGTCGAGTATTGAGACTGGGTGAATTGGCCTTTCATATTGGTAGTCAGTACTGAGATTGAGTGAATTGGTCTTTCATATTGGTAGTCGAGTACTGAGATTGGGTGAATTGTTCTTTCATATTGGTAGTCGGGTACTGAGATTGGGTGAATTGGTTTTTCATATTGGTAGTCAGTACTGAGATTGGGTGAATTGGTCTTTAATATTGGTAGTCGAGTACTGAGATTGGGTGAATTGGTCTTTCATATTTGTAGTTAGTACTGAGATTGGGTGAATTGGTCTTTCATATTGGTAGTCGAGTACTGAGATTGAGTGAATTGGCCTTTCATATTGGTAGTCGAGTACTGAGATTGGGTGAATTGGTCTTTCATATTTGTAGATAGTACTGAGATTGAGTGAATTGGTGTTTCATATTTGTAGTTAGTACTGAGATTGGGTGAATTGGTCTTTCATATTTGTAGTTTGTACTGAGATTTGGTGAATTGGTCTTTCATATTGGTAGTCGAGTACTGAGATTGGGTGAATTGGTCTTTCATATTTGTAGTTAGTACTGAGATTGAGTGAATTGGCCTTTCATATTGGTAGTCGAGTACTGAGATTGAGTGAATTGGCCTTTCATATTGGTAGCCGAGTACTGAGATTGGGTGAATTGGTATTTCATATTGGTAGTCGAGTACTGAGATTGGGTGAATTGGCCTTTCATATTGGTAGTCGAGTACTGAGATTGGGTGAATTGGTATTTCATATTGGTAGTCGAGTACTGAGATTGGGTGAATTGGTATTTCATATTTGTAGTTAGTACTGAGATTGAGTGAATTGGTATTTCATATTGGTAGTCGAGTACTGAGATTGGGTGAATTGGTATTTCATATTGGTAGTTAGTACTGAGATTGGGTGAATTGGTATTTCATATTGGTAGTCGAGTACTGAGATTGGGTGAATTGGTATTTCATATTGGTAGTTAGTACTGAGATTGGGTGAATTGGTATTTCATATTGGTAGTTAGTACTGAGATTGGGTGAATTGGTATTTCATATTGGTAGTCGAGTACTGAGATTGGGTGAATTGGTATTTCATATTGGTAGTTAGTACTGAGATTGGGTGAATTGGTATTTCATATTGGTAGTTAGTACTGAGATTGGGTGAATTGGTATTTCATATTGGTAGTCGAGTACTGAGATTGGGTGAATTGGTATTTCATATTGGTAGTTAGTACTGAGATTGGGTGAATTGAATCCATGCATTGAGGGTGGAGTATGTAGTAGTGTTCCCATAGGAACAACCATTAAACGAGTTTGGTCGATCTACGACTTACAGTTTTGATGAAATGGGACTAAACATTACAAAACTTTAATGGTTATCTAAACGCAAAGCATTTTAATTAAAAGAGTTTAGTTAATTTTTAATTCTTTTCACATGTTCTGTGATGATCATCCATAGATGCAGGTATAAACTAAGTTTCGTTTGTTTAAGATTTATTTTTTTTTTAGAGAAATGGAAAACTGAACAATTTCATATTTTTGTTATACATAAAGGGTCGAATTTATGAAGCCTGTTTTTTCTTAAATGCATGTGTTTAAGCCTTGTAAATGTGTGTAGTTACATGTGTGTAAGACAGGTGTTTAAGCCTTGTAAATGTATGTAGTTACATGTGTGTAAGACAGGTGTTTAAGCCTTGTATGTAGTTACATGTGTGTAAGACAGGTGTTTAAGCCTTGTAAATGTATGTAGTTGCATGTGTGTAAGACAGGTGTTTAAGCCTTGTAAATGTATGTAGTTACATGTGTGTAAGACAGGTGTTTAAGCCTTGTAAATGTATGTAGTTACATGTGTGTAAGACAGGTGTTTAAGCCTTGTATGTAGTTACATGTGTGTAAGACAGGTGTTTAAGCCTTGCATGTAGTTACATGTGTGTAAGACAGGTGTTTAAGCCTTGTATGTAGTTACATGTGTGTAAGACATAAACATGCTTTGTAAACTCGGCTCAATATTTCCAACGATGGCTGTGTAGCAAAACCAGTAATTTGTGCAGGTGTCGTTTATTTTGTGTCGCCTTAACATTTTTAGTGCCATTTTGTATTAAACCAAAGCCATAATTCACACCTGTTTGATCTATTGTAAATGTTTGTCGCAGTAATACAGCTGACTTGTGAACTGTTTAACGCATCACGCAGAGTACGTATTGCGGATGAACACTGGTAGTGTTAACCGGCCTCGGTGGTGTCATGGTTACGCCATCGGACATAAGGCTGATAGGTACTGGGTTCGCAGCCCAGTACCGGCTCCCACCCAGAACGAGTTTTAACGACTCAATGGGTAGGTGTAAAACCACTACACCATCGGCTTTCTCACTAACCACTAACCTGGACAGACAGCCCAGATAGATGAGATATGTGCCCATGATAGCGTGCTTGAAGCTTAATTGAATATAAGCACAAGAATTAAAAGACATCTAAAAATGCAGTTTGTTACAGGGACCTGTCCTTTAAAAATATCACTTAGACGTGAAATATGCTTAATTCTTTAGTCGTGAGGAACTATCATACCGCACCCATCCCACGCTTCATGCGACTATAGTGCTTTGTGACCGACATAAATAAAGACATTCCCGCAACATAAAATGTAATGTTTAATTTGCATGGGTTGTGTTTCTCTTGAAGTATTTCTTCAGTAGTTGTGGTAGAATAAACAAAACAAAAACAGATCTAATGAAAACGATCAAGTAAAATGTCCGGTTTTAAGAGGTATCTTGTTTGTAGAAGTTAGGTTCTACACTGATTATTAAAAGGGGACAGTGAAGAATGTCCAGTTTTGAGGGAATTCCTGTTTACAGGAGGGTCTAGTTTTGATATGAAGATTTAAAAAAACTATTGACATGGGCTCCGTTACACAAACGAATCGTAGCTAAGGTTAATTGTAGTGACTTAAGGTGAGTTTTAAAACTGGCACCGTAAACTTTACAGCCGTTCCACAAAGCAACCTTACGGTAGTCGTAAGTGCCCCTTTAATGATTAAAATATTCTTTACGAAGAAGTATGAATTAGTTAAATAATGAATTGGTTACCGACTTTTCGGAACATCTTAGATGTATTCATTGGTATTCGACACCCATAAAGTAACTTTGTCAGTTTATTTGGTAAGCGATAATGGCCGAATGCATAAGACATGGGAGTTATCTCCCTTATTTTCCTGTGAAGGTCGTTAGGCTAGACTGTTTTTCATCAAACACCGAGTTTTATAAAAGGTATTTGGTATATATTAGATCCATTTTTACACAAACAGTTAGTATCCTTCTTAGAAAATTACCAAATCATCATCTAACTGCCATTTGACAGCTGCGTTAGTGGCTTACAACTGCCTCGTACCAATTATAAATGGTCACTGTAATTTACGACGATAGTAAGCTACGCCGTGTCGTGGAACGGGCTGAAAATCGTAGAAAACATTTAAGGTGTCGATGGTAGGTATTTACGACGATAAAAGGGCTACGATCGCTTCGTGGAACGGGGTCATGGAGAATAATGGTTAAAACAATGGCCTGTGTCATCAGAAGGTATAAATAGTCCAGCTTTATTACAGTAGATATACATTCGTGTACATATGTGTAGCTATACAACAATGGAAACACAAACAAATGTAAGTACATGTGAATGAACATGATTGTTTTACATTAATGTTTTTCTCGAATGTTCACAACACCTTTTAAAAAAATCAACAAATAACATCAATAACATTCCTTTTGACCATGCCACGTTGGACCCTAAAGGTCCGTGACAGAATAGTTGGAATACGTCAATTAGACATCAGCATCAGAGGGGTTGCCAAACGGTTGGGTGTGAAAGATCGACTCAACATAGACATGTCAATCAACAAAACATCACTGGCTCCACCAATGGCCGTCCTCGTAGTGGTAGGTCACACGTTACGCCCATTGTGCAGGTTCGGTAAGTATACCTAATCCATAAACCCCAGAAACCGGTTTCAACCATCCTCATTGTTGCTCATACGTTGCGAAACTCTGTCCAAACTGTAGCCTGACTACTCTGCAATGGTTATGATCGCTCTCTGGCGTCAGAGATAACTGTATAGCTAGCCCAAGTACTCTGCCGTTCGAGAGCTAGACGGACATTTGGACGGTTATGATCGTTCTCTGCTGTCAGAGATCACTGTGTAGCCACCCCGAGTACTTTGCCGTTCGAGAGCTAGACGGACATTTGGACGGTTATGATCGCTCTCTGCCGTCAGAGATAACTGTATAGCTAGCCCGATTACTCTGCCGTTTGAGAGCTAGACAGACATTTGGACGGTTATGATCGCTCTCTGCCGTCAGAGATAACTGTATAGCTAGCCCGAGTACTCTGCCGTTTGAGAGCTAGACGGACATTTGGACGGTTATGATCGCTCTCTGCCGTCAGAGATAACTGTATAGCTAGCCCGAGTACTCTGCCGTTTGAGAGCTAGACGGACATTTGGACGGTTATGATGGCTCTCTGCCGTCAGAGATAACTGTATAGCTAGCCCGAGTACTCTGCCGTTCAAGAGCTAGACGGACATTTGGACGGTTATGATCGCTCTCTGTCGTCAGAGATAACTGTATAGCTAACCCGATTACTCTGCCGTTCGAGAGCTAGACGGACATTTGTACGGTTATGATTACTGTCTTCCGTCAGAGATAACTGTATAGCTACCCCGAGTACTCTGCCGTTTGAGAGCTAGACGGACATTTGGACGGTTATGATCGCTCTCTCAGTCAGAGATAACTGTATAGCTAGCCCGAGTACTATGCCGTTCGAGAGCTAGACGGACATTTGGACAGTTATGATCGCTCTCTTCCGTCAGAGATAACTGTATAGCTAACCCGAGTACTCTACCGTTTGAGAGCTAGACGGACATTTGGACGGTTATGATCGTTCTCTCAGTCAGAGATAACTGTATAGCTAGCCCGAGTACTATGCCGTTCGAGAGCTAGACGGACATTTGGACAGTTATGATCGCTCTCTTCCGTCAGAGATAACTGTATAGCTAGCCCGAGTACTCTACCGTTTGAGAGCTAGACGGACATTTGGACGGTTATGATGGCTCTCTTCCGTCAGAGATCACTGTATAGCTACCCCGAGTACTCTGCCGTTTGAGAGCTAGACGGACATTTGGACGGTTATGATGGCTCTCTTCCGTCAGAGATAACTGTATAGCTAGCCCGAGTACTCTGCTGTTTGAGAGCTAGACGGACATTTGGACGGTTATGATGGCTCTCTGCCGTCAGAGATCACTGTATAGCTAGCCCGAGTACTCTGCCGTTCGAGAGCTAGACGGACATTTGGACGGTTATGATCGCTCTCTCAGTCAGAGATAACTGTATAGCTAGCCCGAGTACTATGCCGTTCGAGAGCTAGACGGACATTTGGACAGTTATGATCGCTCTCTTCCGTCAGAGATAACTGTATAGCTAACCCGAGTACTCTACCGTTTGAGAGCTAGACGGACATTTGGACGGTTATGATCGTTCTCTCAGTCAGAGATAACTGTATAGCTAGCCCGAGTACTATGCCGTTCGAGAGCTAGACGGACATTTGGACAGTTATGATCGCTCTCTTCCGTCAGAGATAACTGTATAGCTAGCCCGAGTACTCTACCGTTTGAGAGCTAGACGGACATTTGGACGGTTATGATGGCTCTCTTCCGTCAGAGATCACTGTATAGCTACCCCGAGTACTCTGCCGTTTGAGAGCTAGACGGACATTTGGACGGTTATGATGGCTCTCTTCCGTCAGAGATAACTGTATAGCTAGCCCGAGTACTCTGCTGTTTGAGAGCTAGACGGACATTTGGACGGTTATGATGGCTCTCTGCCGTCAGAGATCACTGTATAGCTAGCCCGAGTACTCTGCCGTTCGAGAGCTAGACGGACATTTGGACGGTTATGATGGCTCTCTGCCGTCAGAGATAACTGTATAGCTAACCCGAGTACTCTGCCGTTCGAGAGCTAGCCAGACATTTGGACGGTTATGATCGCTCTCTCAATAAGAGATAACTGTATAGCTAGCCCGAGTACTCTGCCGTTCGAGAGCTAGACGGACATTTGGACGGTTATGATGGCTCTCTCAATAAGAGATAACTGTATAGCTAACCCGAGTACTCTGCTGTTCGAGAGCTAGACGGACATTTGGACGGTTATGATGGCTCTCTTCCGTCAGAGATCACTGTATAGCTACCCCGAGTACTCTGCCGTTCGAGAGCTAGACGGACATTTGGACAGTTATGATCGCTCTCTGCCGTCAGAGATAACTGTATAGCTAGCCCCACTACTCTGCCGTTCGAGAGCTAGACGGACATTTAGACGGTTATGATCGTTCTCTGCTGTCAGAGATCACTGTATAGCAACCCCGAGTACTTTGCCGTTCGAGAGCTAGACGGACATTTGGACAGTTATGATCGCTCTCTTCCGTCAGAGATAACTGTATAGCTAGCCCGAGTACTCTGCTGTTTGAGAGCTAGACGGACATTTGGACGGTTATGATGGCTCTCTGCCGTCAGAGATCACTGTATAGCTAGCCCGAGTACTCTGCCGTTCGAGAGCTAGACGGACATTTGGACGGTTATGATGGCTCTCTGCCGTCAGAGATCACTGTATAGCTAGCCCGAGTACTCTGCCGTTCGAGAGCTAGACGGACATTTGGACGGTTATGATCGCTCTCTGTCGTCAGAGATAACTGTATAGCTAACCCGAGTACTCTGCCGTTCGAGAGCTAGCCAGACATTTGGACGGTTATGATGGCTCTCTCAATAAGAGATAACTGTATAGCTAGCCCGAGTACTCTGCTGTTCGAGAGCTAGACGGACATTTGGACGGTTATGATCGCTCTCTTCCGTCAGAGATAACTGTATAGCTAACCCGAGTACTCTGCCGTTCGAGAGCTAGCCAGACATTTGGACGGTTATGATCGCTCTCTCAATAAGAGATAACTGTATAGCTAGCCCGAGTACTCTGCCGTTCGAGAGCTAGCCAGACATTTGGACGGTTATGATCGCTCTCTCAATAAGAGATAACTGTATAGCTAGCCCGAGTACTCTGCCGTTCGAGAGCTAGACGGATATTTGGACGGTTATGATGGCTCTCTTCCGTCAGAGATAACTGTATAGCTAGCCCCACTACTCTGCCGTTCGAGAGCTAGACGGACATTTAGACGGTTATGATCGTTCTCTGCTGTCAGAGATCACTGTATAGCAACCCCGAGTACTTTGCCGTTCGAGAGCTAGACGGACATTTGGACAGTTATGATCGCTCTCTTCCGTCAGAGATAACTGTATAGCTAGCCCCACTACTCTGCTGTTTGAGAGCTAGACGGACATTTGGACGGTTATGATGGCTCTCTGCCGTCAGAGATCACTGTATAGCTAGCCCGAGTACTCTGCCGTTCGAGAGCTAGACGGACATTTGGACGGTTATGATCGCTCTCTGTCGTCAGAGATAACTGTATAGCTAACCCGAGTACTCTGCCGTTCGAGAGCTAGCCAGACATTTGGACGGTTATGATGGCTCTCTCAATAAGAGATAACTGTATAGCTAGCCCGATTACTCTGCCGTTCGAGAGCTAGACGGACATTTGGACGGTTATGATCGCTCTCTTCCGTCAGAGATAACTGTATAGCTAACCCGAGTACTCTGCCGTTCGAGAGCTAGCCAGACATTTGGACGGTTATGATCGCTCTCTCAATAAGAGATAACTGTATAGCTAGCCCGAGTACTCTGCCATTCGAGAGCTAGACGGACATTTGGACGGTTATGATGGCTCTCTTCCGTCAGAGATAACTGTATAGCTAACCCGAGTACTCTGCCGTTCGAGAGCTAGCCAGACATTTGGACGGTTATGATCGCTCTCTCAATAAGAGATAACTGTATAGCTACCCCGAGTACTCTGCCATTCGAGAGCTAGACGGACATTTGGACGGTTATGATGGCTCTCTTCCGTCAGAGATAACTGTATAGCTAGCCCGAGTACTCTGCTGTTCGAGAGCTAGACGGACATTTGGACGGTTATGATCGCTCTCTGCTGTCAGAGATAACTGTATAGCTAGCCCCACTACTCTGCCGTTCGAGAGCTAGACGGACATTTAGACGGTTATGATCGTTCTCTGCCGTCAGAGATCACTGTATAGCTAGCCCGAGTACTCTGCCGTTCGAGAGCTAGACGGACATTTGGACGGTTATGATGGCTCTCTTCCGTCAGAGATAACTGTATAGCTAGCCCCACTACTCTGCCGTTCGAGAGCTAGACGGACATTTAGACGGTTATGATCGTTCTCTGCTGTCAGAGATCACTGTATAGCAATCCCGAGTACTTTGCCGTTCGAGAGCTAGGCGGACATTTGGACGGTTACGATTACTGTCTTCCGTCAGAGATCACTGTATAGCTAGCCTGAGTACTTTGCCGTTCGAGAGCTAGACGGACATTTGAACGATTATGATGGCTCTCTGCCGACAGAGATAACTGTATAGCTACCCCGAGTACTCTGCCGTTCGAGAGCTAGACGGATATTTGGACGGTTATGATCGCTCTCTTCCGTCAGAGATAACTGTATAGCTACCCCGAGTACTCTGCCGTTCGAGAGCTAGACGGACATTTGGACGGTTATGATGGCTCTCTGCCGTCAGAGATAACTGTATAGCTACCCCGAGTACTCTGCCGTTCGAGAGCTAGACGGACATTTGGACGGTTATGATGGCTCTCTGCCGTCAGAGATAACTGTATAGCTACCCCGAGTACTCTGCTGTTTGAGAGCTGGACGGACATTTGGACGGTTATGATGGCTCTCTTCCGTCAGAGATCACTGTATAGCTAACCCGAGTACTCTGCCGTTCGAGAGCTAGACGGACATTTGGACGGTTATCATGGCTCTCTTCCGTCAGAGATCACTGTATAGCTACCCCGAGTACTCTGCTGTTTGAGAGCTAGACGGACATTTGGACGGTTATGGTGGCTGTCTTCCGTCAGAGATCACTGTATAGCTACCCCGAGTACTCTGCCGTTCGAGAGCTAGACGGACATTTGGACGGTTATGATGGCTCTCTTCCGTCAGAGATCACTGTATAGCTACCCCGAGTACTCTGCTGTTCGAGAGCTAGACGGACATTTGGACGGTTATGATGGCTCTCTTCTGTCAGAGATAACTGTATAGCTAACCCGAGTACTCTGCTGTTTGAGAGCTAGACGGACATTTGGACAGTTATGATCGCTCTCTTCCGTCAGAGATAACTGTATAGCTAACCCGAGTACTCTGCTGTTTGAGAGCTAGACGGACATTTGGACAGTTATGATCGCTCTCTTCCGTCAGAGATAACTGTATAGCTAGCCCGAGTACTTTGCCGTTTGAGAGCTAGACAGACATTTGGACGGTTATGATCGCTCTCTTCCGTCAGAGATCACTGTATAGCTAGCCCGAGTACTCTGCCGTTCGAGAGCTAGACAAACATTTGGATAGTTATGATCGTTCACTGCCGTCAGAGATAACTGTATAGCTAGCCCCACTACTCTGCCGTTCGAGAGCTAGCCAGACATTTGGACGGTTATGATGGCTCTCTGCCGTCAGAGATAACTGTATAGCTAACCCGAGTACTCTGCCGTTCGAGAGCTAGCCAGACATTTGGACGGTTATGATCGCTCTCTCAATAAGAGATAACTGTATAGCTAGCCCGAGTACTCTGCCGTTCGAGAGCTAGACGGACATTTGGACGGTTATGATGGCTCTCTTCCGTCAGAGATCACTGTATAGCTACCCCGAGTACTCTGCCGTTCGAGAGCTAGACGGACATTTGGACAGTTATGATGGCTCTCTGCCGTCAGAGATAACTGTATAGCTAGCCCGAGTACTCTGCCGTTCGAGAGCTAGACGGACATTTGGACGGTTATGTTCGTTCTCTGCTGTCAGAGATCACTGTATAGCTACCCCGAGTACTTTGCCGTTCGAGAGCTAGGCGGACATTTGGACGGTTACGATTACTGTCTTCCGTCAGAGATAACTGTATAGCTAGCCCGAGTGCTTTGCCGTTTGAGAGCTAGACAGACATTTGCATGGTTATGATCGCTCTCTTCCGTCAGAGATAACTGTATAGCTACCCCGAGTACTCTGCCGTTCGAGAGCTAGACGGATATTTGGACGGTTATGATCGCTCTCTTCCGTCAGAGATAACTGTATAGCTACCCCGAGTACTCTGCCGTTCGAGAGCTAGACGGACATTTGGACGGTTATGATGGCTCTCTGCCGTCAGAGATAACTGTATAGCTACCCCGAGTACTCTGCCGTTCGAGAGCTAGACGGACATTTGGACGGTTATGATGGCTCTCTGCCGTCAGAGATAACTGTATAGCTACCCCGAGTACTCTGCTGTTTGAGAGCTGGACGGACATTTGGACGGTTATGATGGCTCTCTTCCGTCAGAGATCACTGTATAGCTAACCCGAGTACTCTGCCGTTCGAGAGCTAGACGGACATTTGGACGGTTATCATGGCTCTCTTCCGTCAGAGATCACTGTATAGCTACCCCGAGTACTCTGCTGTTTGAGAGCTAGACGGACATTTGGACGGTTATGGTGGCTGTCTTCCGTCAGAGATCACTGTATAGCTACCCCGAGTACTCTGCCGTTCGAGAGCTAGACGGACATTTGGACGGTTATGATGGCTCTCTTCCGTCAGAGATCACTGTATAGCTACCCCGAGTACTCTGCTGTTCGAGAGCTAGACGGATATTTGGACGGTTATGATGGCTCTCTTCTGTCAGAGATAACTGTATAGCTAACCCGAGTACTCTGCTGTTTGAGAGCTAGACGGACATTTGGACAGTTATGATCGCTCTCTTCCGTCAGAGATAACTGTATAGCTAACCCGAGTACTCTGCTGTTTGAGAGCTAGACGGACATTTGGACAGTTATGATCGCTCTCTTCCGTCAGAGATAACTGTATAGCTAGCCCGAGTACTTTGCCGTTTGAGAGCTAGACAGACATTTGGACGGTTATGATCGGTCTCTTCCGTCAGAGATCACTGTATAGCTAGCCCGAGTACTCTGCCGTTCGAGAGCTAGACAAACATTTGGATAGTTATGATCGTTCACTGCCGTCAGAGATAACTGTATAGCTAGCCCCACTACTCTGCCGTTCGAGAGCTAGCCAGACATTTGGACGGTTATGATCGCTCTCTTCCGTCAGAGATAACTGTATAGCTAACCCGAGTACTCTGCCGTTCGAGAGCTAGCCAGACATTTGGACGGTTATGATCGCTCTCTCAATAAGAGATAACTGTATAGCTAGCCCGAGTACTCTGCCGTTCGAGAGCTAGACGGACATTTGGACGGTTATGATGGCTCTCTTCCGTCAGAGATCACTGTATAGCTACCCCGAGTACTCTGCCGTTCGAGAGCTAGACGGACATTTGGACAGTTATGATGGCTCTCTGCCGTCAGAGATAACTGTATAGCTAGCCCGAGTACTCTGCCGTTCGAGAGCTAGACGGACATTTGGACGGTTATGTTCGTTCTCTGCTGTCAGAGATCACTGTATAGCTACCCCGAGTACTTTGCCGTTCGAGAGCTAGGCGGACATTTGGACGGTTACGATTACTGTCTTCCGTCAGAGATAACTGTATAGCTAGCCCGAGTGCTTTGCCGTTTGAGAGCTAGACAGACATTTGCATGGTTATGATCGCTCTCTTCCGTCAGAGATCACTGTATAGCTACCCCGAGTACTCTGCCGTTCGAGAGCTAGACGGACATTTGGACGGTTATGATGGCTCTCTGCCGTCAGAGATAACTGTATAGCTATCCCGAGTACTCTGCTGTTCGAGAGCTAGACGGACATTTGGACGGTTATGATCGATCTCTTCCGACAGAGATCACTGTATAGCGAAAACGTGGAATGGCTGACTACCACACGGTAGTGAAAGATTCCCACTTTAATACAACAATAACCCTATGTTTGACGCTAAATATATTTACATTGATCATGTTAGAGTTCACCGATACCAGATATTTTCATAATAACCACTACTACACATACTAAATAAAGAAACCTGACAGCAACCCCTTTCAATAATGTTCTGGTTAAATAGATAGATATAGAAATATCTCTGGCTGAGAGATCGATCATGACCGTCCACATATCCGTCTAGCTCTCGCACGGCAGAGTATTCCTGCTATCCAAACAGTAATAAACTGATTGAGATAATATAACATCCGGGCACAGCGGTTGTTCTTCCGTATGTTGCACAACATGCGCATATAACCTTTCAACAGAATAACGCACGTCCACACGTTTCCCCAGTGTGCACCGACTTTCTGAATCAAAACCATGAGGACGTGGCCAGTGGCATCATCAGACCTCAGTCCCATTGAACATATATGGTATGAAGTTGGGTGACGTGATAACGTGCAAATCTTTAACCGCTGAATATTCGGACACAGTTTGCCAGTTGGTGAACAACATCAAAAAAGAAGTTTGTTTCGTTTAACCACACCACTAGAGCACATTGATTAATTAATTATCACCTATTGGATGTCAAACATTTGGTAATTATGACATGTAGTCGTCAGAAAGAAATGTTTTATTTAACGACGCACTCAACACATTGTATTTACAGTTATATGGCGTCAGACATATGGTTAAGGACCACACAGATATTGAGAGAGGAAACCCGCTGTCGCCACTTCATGGGCTACTCTTTTGGATTAGCAGCAAGGGATCTTTTATATGCACCACCCCACAGACAGGGTATTACATACCACGGCCTTTGATATACCAGTCGTGGTGCACTGGCTGGAACGAGAAATTGTAGTCATGAGAGGAAACCCGCTATATTTTTCCTAATGCGGCATGGGATCATTTATATGCACTTTCTCGCAGACAGGAAAGCACACACCACGGCCTCTGACCAGTTGTGGTGCATTGGTTGGAATGAAAAAAACTCAGTCAGTTGAATCGATCTACTGACGTGGTTCGATCCTACGACGCAAGCATCTCAGTCGAGCACTCAACCAAATGAGATAATCCTGCTCCTCAAAAGGTGGAAAAATAAGTTAACATGTTCGGTCTGACTGAAGGCAGCTCTGTTTCACCAGTAACTATGACACCACAATCACTGTCACCATGGCAATCTCTGTATGTATGGGTGTCATTTCCGTAATGGACACATCTTGTTTATACAACTTCCTTTTGGACAAGTGAAGAAAAATGGCCAGCAAGCTTCTGAAAAGAAAGAATACGTAATAAGAAAACGCCATCAATGTTTTATGTATCATGTAACAGGAAGGAAATGTTTTATTTAGCGACGGTTATATGGCGTGAGACATATGGTTAAGGATCACACAGATATTGCGAGAGGAAACCCGCTGTCGCCACTTCATGGGCTACTCTTTTCGATTAGCAGCAAGGGATCTTTTATATGCACCATCTCACAGACAGGATAATACATACCACGGCACTGGCGTAGGAAACGGGTAGAGGGGCGGGGGGGGGGGGTCAAGGGGGCATATACCCCCACTTTTCAGATATTTTGCTTTATATTTGCTTTATAATATTGTAAAAGTGTGAACATATAAAAATATGTCCCCCCCCCCCCCCCCCCACACACACACTTTTTGACACCTTCCTACGCTCGTGCACGGCCTTTGTTACGCCGATTGTGGAACACTGTAAGATATAACAGAAGGCGAGTAACGACACATTATCAGTGTATTAATGTACAATCGGGAGCGGGGCGTAGCGCGGTCGGTGTGGGATCAAACCCCGTCGGTGGACCCATTGGTCTATTTCTCGTTCCAGCCACTGCACCACGAAGGCCGTGGTATGTGCTATCCTGTCTGTGGGATGGTGCACATAAAAGATCCCTTGCTACTAATGGAACAATATAGCGGGTTTCCTCTCTAAGACTATATGTCAAAATTACCAAATGTTTGACATCCAAAAGCCGATGATTAGTAAATCAATGTGCTCTAGTGGTGTCGTTAAACAGAACAAACTTTTTTTTTGTACAATAGATTCTCTTTTTTGACACCATCTCCATTAATACCGTTACGAGTCCTAATTAAGGCTGGTAGGTACTGGGTTCGCATCCTGGCACTGACACCTACCCAGATTGTAGTGGTAAGGCCACTACACCGACTTCTCTCCCACTAACAACTGACCACTAACCCTCTGTCCTCGCAGAGGTGTGTGCCCAGGGCAGCGTGTTTGAACCTTAATCGGATATAAGCACAAACTTGAAATGAATTAATATAATTATCTTAGAACACAGGCAAAATATGGAGTTGCACCGCCAGTCGTGCGTGTTTCGGTGAGAAAGAAGGAAATGTTTTATTTAACGATGGACTCAACACATTTTATTTATGGTTATATGGCGTCAGACATATGGTTATGGACCACACAGATATAGAGAGAGGAAACCCGCTGTCGCCACTTCATGGGCTACTCTTTTCGATTAGCAGCAAGGGATCTTTTATATGCACCACACCATAGACAGGATAGCACATACCACGGCCTTTGATGTACCAGTCGTGGTGCACTGACTGCGAGAAATAGCCCAATAGGCCCACTGACGAGGATCGACCCTAAACCGACCGCGCATCAAGCGAGCGCTTTACCACTGGGCTACGCCCCGCCCCGGTGTGTAATAAAGCATTATTATACCGCGTGTGGTACCGTAGTATCAGCGTGTGGTATGAACGTGTGGTATCAGCGTGTGGTATGAACGTGTGGTATCAGCGTGTGGTATGAACGTGTGGTATGAGCGTGTGGTATCAGTGTGTGATATGAGCGTGTGGTATGAGCGTGTGGTATCAGTGTGTGGTATATACGAGCGTGTGGTACAGCCGTGTTATACCGTTGTGTATGTGATTCCAGGAAAACTGGTGCCGTGTGGTGATTCCCAGGTACTCGTCGTACGAGTAGCCGTACCACGTGAGCAGCTCCGTGCCGGCCGGGATGCGCCTGAAGCTGTAGTAGTAGCGCAGGCCACGCAGCTGCACGACGTTCAGGTTCTGGCTGTCGATGTAGTCGGCGGTGTTGACGTAGCGCAGCCAGTTGGACCGAGACGGGTCCTTGGCGTCCACCAGGTGTTCACGATCCGTGTTCTCATAAACCTAGGCGAAAATTGTCTTGTTATCAAATCTTTAGTCTTTATTATTATTATAAGTAGTATTACCATCATCATAATCATCATCGTCATTGTCATCGTCACCACCACCATCATCATATTCATCATAATCATCATCATCATCACCACCATCATCATCATCATCATCATCACCATCATCATAATCATCGTCATCGTCGTCATCATCATCATCATCATCATAATCACAATCATCATCAGCAGCAGCAGCAGCATCAAAATCATCATCATCATCATCACCATCATCATAATCATCGTCATCGTCGTCATCATCATCATCATCATCATCATAATCACAATCATCATCAGCAGCAGCAGCAGCAGCATCAAAATCATCATCATCATTATTATCGTCGTCATCATCATCACCAAAATCATCATCATCATCAATTTCATCATTATCATCAATTTCATCATTATCATCAATATCACCACCATCGTCAAATCATCATTATTCAAAATTATCATCATCATAAACATCGTCATCATCATCATCATAAACATTGTCATCACAAGCATCATTGTCATTTGTTACTACATCGACCACCACGATCTTCCAACCAACATCACAGCTATACTAGTTACAGTTGGTTTGCATCAAAAGGGAACCGATGAACAGGCATAAAACTCTACTTTAAAAAAACACAAAAAAACTGTTTTTCTTTACAGCTGCACATTAATAAAAAATTCGGAAAAAAGAAAGAAAGATAGAGACAAAGAAATAGGACAAGAAATACAACAATAAAAATAAGAAATTAGGGCCGGCCATTTTTTCTAGCCAGGGTCCGAATCCTGGAAACACACATTTGTTGCGCCTTACTATATAGAAATGTAGAAATGTTTTATTTAACGACGCACTCAACACATTTTTTTACGGTTATGTGGCGTCGGATACGTTCCTGAGGCAGGACGTAGCCCACTGGTAAAGCGCTCCTTTGATGCGCGATCGGTCTAGGATCGAACCCCGTCTATTTCTTGTTCTAGCCAGTGCACCACGACTGGTATATCAAAGGCCGTGGTGTGTGCTAGCATGTCTGTGGGATGGTACATATAAAATATCCCTTGATTAAAAAAAAGTAGCGGGGTTTTTCTGTAAAAGTATAAATTATGTCAAAATGACAAACTTTTAACTTGTAATACCTTCCACGAATACGTGTTGTCACGTTCTGCGTCGACGTCATAAACGGGAAATCCTTCATACGGGCCGAATCTCGTCCTGCTTGGAATGTCTTCCTCCGCGAACACGCCCAGCCCAGCGCCCTCTATCGTGGAAGTTCTGATTGACAGGCCTGGTGGCAGCGTTCGCTCGGCTCTGTCTTGGATAGACCCGTCCATTGGCAACTAGAACACACAGAGTTATCTTTCTTTGTACTCGTATCTTCATAGTGTTGAAACATAAAGTATACGACGTAGTATAAAATATATTAAAATACTGAATCGTTTTAAATACAATTGTATATCTGAACCCACCCCTCTCTCTCTCTCTTTCTCTCTCTCTCTCTCTCTCTCTCTCTCTCTCTCTCTCTCTCTCTCTCTCTCTCTCTCTCTCTCTCTCTCTCTCTCTCTCTCTCTCTCTCTCTCTCGCTCTCTCTCTTTGTAAAGAATGGTAAAACAGATTCTAAAAAGGGCAATTTGAGTTTCTGAGAGGCAATTTTGTGTTGTATATTTTTGGATGATGACTTTTAAAAACGAGTGTGTGTGTGTAGAGACGTATTGTGGAGTCCCGTGGCCACTATTACGTTTACACCCGCCCTCACGCCTCCAAAACCATAATCGTAATACCGTGTTTGCTGAGACCAATCTGGATGCGCCACTGCTCATGTTAGACTACAAACAGCTGTAGTTTAAAATATCCTGCGACATCTTTAACCAAACATTCCTTTCTTTTCGTGTTTACTGTTAGTAAAAGTAAAGTTTGTTTTATTTAACGACGCCACTAGAGCACAGTGGGTTTTTTTTATCTTATCATCGGCTATTGGACGTCAAACATATGGTCATTCTTACAGTGTTTTTAGAGGAAACCCGCTGTCGCCACATAGGCTACTCTTTTACGATAGGCAGCAATGGATCCTCACAGGCAGGATAGCACAAATCATGGCCTTGCGGAGCACTCACTCAGGGTTTAGAGTCGGTATCTGGATTAAAAATCCCATGCCTCGACTGGGATCCGAACCCAGTACCTACCAGCATGTAGACCGATGACCTAACCACGACGCCACCGAGGCCGGTGTGTTTACTATTAGAATCGTTTAGCCTGACGCTTACTTTGAGATCTCGGACGATGTTGAGCGGTTCAAATATCGGGTAGTCGTAATCCATGTAACCAGCCATCCGCGAATACCCGACAGCTGGAAAAGTGCAAAGTTTGATATGTTTAACGACACCAGTAGAGCACAATCATTTACTAATCTTCGACTATTGAATGTCAAACATTTGGTAATTTTGACATACAATTTTAGAGTTAAAGTTCGTTTGCTTAACAACACCACTAGAGCACACTTACTTATTAATCATCGGCTATTGGATGTCAAACATTTCATAATTTTTGACACGTCTTAGAGATGAAACCCGCTACAGTTTTTCATTAGTAGCAAGGGTTCTTTTATATGTACCATCCCACAGATAGGATAGCCCTGTAACATATATCCAATCCAATAAACAACACGACACCGCCCTGTAACATATATCCAATCCAATAAACAACACGACACCGCCCTGTAACATGTATCCCATCCAATAAACAACACGACACCGCCCTGTAACATATATCCAATCCAATAAACAACACGACACCGCCCTGTAACATATATCCAATCCAATAAACAACACGACACCGCCCTGTAACATGTATCCCATCCAATAAACAACACGACACCGCCCCGTAACATGTATCCAATCCAATAAACAACACGACACCGCCCCGTAACATGTATCCAATCCAATAAACAACACGACACCGCCCTGTAACATGTATCCCACCCCATCACAACCTGGCACCGCCCTGTAACATGTATCCCACCACATCACAACCTGACGCCGCCCTGTAACAGGTATCCCACCACATCACAAACTGACACCACCCTGTAACGTGTCCCACCCCACTCGATCACAAACTGACACCGCCCTGTAACATGTACCCCACCCACCCGATCACAAACTGACACCGCCATGTAACATGTACCCCACCCCATCACAAACTAACACCGCCCTGTAACACGTACCCAACCCCATCACAAAGTGACACCTCCCTGTAACACGTACCCAACCCCATCACAAAGTGACACCTCCCTGTAACACGTACCTTGTTGGTCGCGTAAAAATTGATCCTCCTGTTCCTGTTCGACCACGCCCTCATTGTCGTGACAGATGTCTATCAAACACGATCCTCGTGGACACTGGTAGAAAAACGGCCAGCAGGCTTCTGTAGACAAAACAATGTACAGATTAAAAGAAAGGAATATTCCGTTTGTTGTGTGTGCGTGTTCGTATGTGTGTGTGCGCGCGTGTGTGTGAGAGAGTATGTGTGTGTGTGTACATGCGTGTGTGTGTGTGTGTGTGTGTGTGTGTGTTTTGTGTATGTGTATGTGTATGCGTGCGTGCGAGTGTGTGTGTGTTTGGGCATGTATTTTTGTATTTATTGTTTCTGTGTGTGTCTGTGTTTGTGTATGTATGTGTGTGTGTGTTGTGTGTGTGTGTGTGTGTGTTGTGTGTGTGTGTTGTGTGTGTGTGTACATGCGTGTTTGTGCTCGTGTGTTTTGTATATGTGCGCGTGTCCGTCTTTGTGCGTGTTTTGTGTATGTGTTTACATGCGTGTTTGTATTGGTGTGTGTGCGTGTGTGTGCGTATGTATGTGTGTGTGTTTGTGTGTACATGCGTGTTTGTGTTTGTGTTTGTGTGTGTCTGTGTTTGTGTGTTTTGTGTACATGCGTGTGTGTGTTTGTGTGCGTGTGTGTGTATGTGTTTGTGTCTGTGTGTTTGTGTGTACATGCGTGTTTGTGTGTATGTTTTATGTATGTGTGTGCATGCGTGCGTGTGTGTGTGTGTGTGTTTATATGTGTATGTATGTATATGCGTTTGTGTGTGCGCGCGCTGAAGAGTGAATGAGGTAGTGTATGTGTGTATGTTTGTGTATGTCTGTTCTTTTGTTTTATATTGTTGTGGCTTTTATTGTTTTGAGTTGTTGTTTTGTCTTTTATAAAAGCTGCAATCTGCAGTAATATGTTTATTATAACATTGTGTTTATTACATGACCAGTTATAACATATACCACATAACACATATAGTTTGACTCACTGGGACACGAACATATATAGTTTGACTCACCGGGACACGAACATATTTTGATATTCTTCAGATGCAGGGAGCGGAACGTAGCCCAGTGGTAAAGCGCTCGCTTCATGCTTGGTCGGTTTGGGATCGAACCCCGTCGGTGGACCCATTGGGCTATTTCTCGTTCCAGCCAGTGCACCACGACTTGTATATCAGAGGCCGTGGTATGTGCTATCCTGTCTGTGGGATGGTGCATCTAAAAGATCCCTTGCTACTAATGGAAAAATGTAGCGGGTTTTCTCTCTAAGACTATAATGTCAAAATTACCAAATGTTTGACATCCAATAGTCGATGATTAATAAATCAATATGCTCTAGTGGTGTCGTTAAACAAAACAAACTTTAACTCTAGATGCAGTAACTACTGTAATTCACATACATGTGTATTAACTCGTTATTAAAGTATAACAGCGCGCGACGCTTTCACTGGTCACTATAACATGTTACAAATATCTTAACTCAAAGATCCACCTTACATAGCATGTAGAGGGGGAGAGAGAGAGAGAGAGAGAGAGAGAGAGAGAGAGAGAGAGAGAGAGAGAGAGAGAGAGAGAGAGAGAGAGAGAGAGAGAGAGAGAGAGAGAGAGAGAGAGAGAGACAGACAGACAGACAGATAGACAGACAGACAGGCAGAGACAGTAAGAGACAGACAGACAGAGGCAGACAGAGCGAGAGAGAGAGAGAGAGAGAGAGAGAGAGAGAGAGAGAGAGAGAGAGAGAGAGAGAGAGAGAGATACAGTCAGACAGACAGACATACAGAGAGAGACAGAGAGAAAGATGTAATAGGGTATACAACATGGAAATGAGCCCCTATCAACTGGCTATATAAATTTTCCAAAGTAAATATCGGGTGTTAAAAAGTCCCTTTTTTTTAAGCTGAATAGCGGGAAACGGGTGCAATGCAGAAGATTGATATTTTGCACAAAAGCCGTTTATTATGATGTGTAATGAGTTTCATGTTAACACATGACTTACTTTTAAAATGGCACGCGATACAAATGTAATGTGAAAATATCATTTACAATAAATTATTGAGAACGTATTTATCATTTACTGTCTACTAAAACAATAATCAATTATTGTCCCACCATTTTCTTTTCCGGCAATCCACAGTCTTCTTTTCTGGGATAATAGTACAGTTCTTTATTGATTTCAGTGTTAGTTTTGTTCCCAGAAGAAAATCTCGAAATTTTGCGAGCACAATACACACCTGCAGAAGTAAACAAGTGTATTTATTCCTAGAAGGGGCGAGATTTAGCTCATGTGTTTAAGCGCTCGCTTGAAGCGCTTGCGTCAAGAGTCTAACCACCTCAGTGGATCCGTTGAACTGATTGGGTTCTTTCTCATTCCAACCAGTGCACCACAGCTGGTCAAAGGCCGTGGTATGTGCCTTCCTGTCTGTGGGAAAGTGCATATAAAAGATCCGTTGCTGCGTTAGGAAAAATGTAGCGGGTTTCCTCTGATGACAACAAGTCAGAAATACCAATGTTTGATATCCAATAGCCGATGATTAATTAATTAATCAATGTGCTCTAGCGATGTCGTTAAACAAAAAAAAGGACATATACATGTGTATATATATATGGGCTGTGAGAAAAATACGTAGATGCAAAATCTACTAACTTCGCACTGGTATTGCACTTTTTGACATTACGTTTTGTACCACGTTCCATTAAACTTAAAAGGACATACCCTAGTTTTTAAATACTACGGCGTATTTTTTTTACTATTAGAGCCGTTTTTGATGACTGAAATAATACTTTACTTACATTTTCTTGTTTCTTATATTATTAATTTCAGTACATTCGAAGTGTTTATGGTCATCCTGGTGTTTTTAATATCACAAAATGCATTTCTCATATTTTTAAAAACGCACGTTCGTCTGAGAGGTAACATTGAGTCGAGTTTTAGTCTATTTTTAGAGGGTATTACACCATTTCAAAGTCACAGACTCATATTTCACTCAATTGTAACTTTATCCAAATGTGTTACAGGTTTCTTGATTAACTAAACTTAGAGTTAATTTTCATGGGCTGAAACTAGGGTCTGTCCCTTTAAGTTTAAACGTAATTCATGTATGGAAATGAATATGTTGTCATCAATACATGTACAACATAATAAACTGATTTTGCAAGAATTTCAATCTTCTGCGGTGCATAATATTTTTCACCGTTCTACTTCAAAAAGTGTGATTTGGTGTGTGTTGGTTTAACACCCAGTATAACTATACCGTCAAATTTGATATTCCAGCACCAGCCTGGTCTGTGAATTCCGAGATTTTCCGCGTAATAATCTCCAAACCAGGCAAGTAGTTCCTCCCCAGGCACAACGTCTCTGTACGTGTAGTAATATATGTGGTCGCCATCTTGCCACGTGACCAGGTTCTGCTCAGTGTCGGTTCGCGCTGGATTCACGTATCTCAGCCAGTTGGCCTTCGTTCTGTCCGTTCCGTCCACCCAATACAAGTCCTTTCCGTTCTTCTTTATCTGAAATGGTGACACGGTGAATTCAATATAGCAAAACTCCAAAGGGTTTATTTAGCTCGCTTGAGGTGCTTGCTTCGCAGGATCGAACCACCTCGATGGATCCATTCAACTATTTGTGTTTTTTTCTCGTTCCAACCAGTGCACCACAATTGTTTAAAGTCTGCGGTATGTACTTTCCTGTCTCTGGGGAAAGTGCATATAAAAGATCCCTGCTGCATTAGGAAAAATGTATCGGGTGTCAGAATTACCAAATGTTTGACATCCAATAGCCGATGATTAATTAATTAATGTGCTCTAATGGTGTCGTTAAAGAAAACAACCAAACAACCCATTAACTCTCTACGTGTACTTGTCCCATCTAAAAGCTGCTCGGACCTCCGCAGTATTCTGAAGATGAAAGAACGTATAGCGACACATGTTTAGTATTAATAATAATAATAATAAGATTTTTATTTCAGATCAGAGATCCATAGAACATATTTAAACATCACATACAAAACACATTACATAATATACAGTAGGTTGTGCCAGCGATTTACACATGCAGATTTGACGTACACACTTGTACACCGCAAGTGGGCAAGTAGGTCGTGTGAGGTTGTTTCGATTTTGCTTTTCAGTGAATATGCTGTTGAGCGAAGTAAATCGCCAAAGCTTTTTATTCGATGACCGACAAACATCTTGCTGACACTGTATGGTCGTCGTTGTCCGATCATCCATCGGTATGCATTATTATAACATATGTTAAGATCCTTCATGGTATCCTGTGTAAATTTCATCCAAAATGCACACGGTTTCGTATGTGAAATCTCACATGTTACGCTCAGTGATGTTCACATTTGATGGTAATTATCACGTAAACCAGTGTAAAAGGTTAAAGTTTGTTTTGTTTAACGACACCACTAGAGCACATTGATTAAATTAAATCATAGCTATTGGATGTCAAATATTTGGTCATTTTGACATATAGTCTCAGAGAGGAAACCGGCTACATTTTGTCATAAGTAGCAAGGGATCTTGCATATGCACTTTTCCACAGACAGGAAAGCACATACCACGGACTTTGACCAGTTGTGGTGCACTGATTGAATGACAAACAGCCCAAATGGGCACACCAACGGGGATCGATCCCAAACCGACCACGCATCAAGGGAGCGCTTTTCCACTGGGCTGCGTTCCGCTCCTTAAACCAGTGTAAGTACAAGCCTAAATAATTCCACTTTCAAATACACTGGCATCAAACTGACGTTTGTACTATCTCGAAAAACTTATCAATATACATGTACTTTGATTTGATCGACCGGCCTCGGTGGCGTCGTGGTTAGGCCATCGGTCTACAGGCTGGTAGGCACTGGGCTCAGATCTCCGTAGAGGCATGGGAGTTTTAATCCAGATACCGACTCCAAACCTTGAGTGAGTGCTCCGCAAGGCTCAATGGGTAGATGTAAACCACTTGCAACGACCAGTGATCCATAACTGGATCAACAAAGGCCATGGTTTATACTATCCTGTCTGTGGGAAGCGCAAATAAAAGATCCCTTGCTGCCTGTCGTAAAAGAGTAGCCTATGTGGTGACAGCGGGTTTCCTCTAAAACAGTGTCAGAATGACCATATGTTTGACGTCCAATAGCCGATGATAAGATAAAAAAAAAATCAATGTGCTCTAGTAGCGTCGTTAAATAAAACAAACTTTACTCTTTTTTTTAAATTTGATCGTTGGTATTACAGGATGTAAGCCGAAGCCTGGAACATATTAGCAATTTGGCGATTTTGTTAAGACAATCTGTCAACAAATTCAAGTTCATTTAGCCTAACAGCAAAAATGGCGGAACATCTATTAAACGACAGACGATTTTCGAATGAGCTTTTTAGGCGAATTAGTGATGAAATATAGTCACCAAATTCCAACTTTAATTCACATTTAGCTTAAACCCTGCAAACCCCCAACAACAAAACCCCCTCAACAAAACCCCCTCAATCAAATGTGTTGTTCTCCAGGTCAGGTCACCGGGCTTAACGTGCACATTCAGAGCAAGCTGCTGTAGCGCACTCCTGTTCTGGGTGGAGGTGTCAACACGACACCACTGGGGCTGGGGTGGTTTGGAAAAAGGGGACCGCCCGTGCTTGGCAAGTGCAAGAGAACACTGGCAGCTCGACCAGGGTCGGTAGCGGGGGATTTCGTGGTGCCACTGAATGTTGAATGTCCCTTACGATTGAATCCAAAATATTAAATCTTTTTTTTGCGCAGGTTTCGTGAAGTAATTTGACGCATGATTTTGACTGTGTTGGCGGAATTATATCTCTTTTGTTCTCCTAAATTTACCCAGCTGATTTTTTTCTCGTTCCAACCTGTGTACCACAACTGGACAAACGCCGTGGTATGTGATTTCCTGTCTGTGGGAAAGTGCATATAAAAGTTCCCTTGCTGCGTTAGAAAAAATGTAGCAGGTTTCCTCTGATGACTACATGTCAGAATTACCAAATGTTTGACATTCAATAGCCGATGATTAATTAATCAATGTGCTCCAGTGGTGTCGTTAAACAAAAACAAACAAACCCTTGAAATTAAAGTGTTGTTCTTCTACACTTACCTCCCAGCTGTGAGTGTTGGGACCCGAGGGGCCATACCGCGTGATGATTTCACCTTCGTAAGGGCCAAACCGGGTTCGGCTAGGGAAGAACTGGGTGGTCCACACACCAAGTTTGGCGTTTTTCAAACTGGATTTTCTGAATTCTAAACCTGGAGGTAAGGTTATTTCTGCTCTGTCCTCGTCGGAGCCGTCAGCCGGTATCTTAAACAAACACATAAAAAAACCCAATTAATAATAATAAAGTTTGTTTTGTTTAACGACACCACTAGAGCACATTGATTAATGAATCATCGGCCATTGGATGTCAAACATAGGGTAATTCTCACATTCTGATATACAGAGAAAACCTGCCACATTTTTTCCATTAGTAGCAAGGGATTGTATATATGCACCATCACACAGACAGGATAGCACATACTACAGTCTTTGGTTTACCAGTTATGGTGCACTTGCTGGGACGAGAAATAGCTCAATGAGCCCACTGACGGGGATCGATCCTATAGCGACCGCGCACCAGGCGAGCTCTTTACCACTGAGCTACGTCCCGCCCCTTAATAATAATAATAATAATAATAATAATAATAATAATAATAATAAATTGATTAATTAATCAATTCATTAATTATTAAATAAATAAATAAATAGATTAATTCATTAATAAAATAATAATAATAATAATAATAATAATAATAATAATAATTTAAAAAATGTAAATACGAAAATTATTATTTTATGAGTGGCAGGTAGGAGAAAAACTTTAAACTACATATAAATAGAGGATAATACACGAGTGTCGTTAGATACCATTTATCTCACAACAAGTTGTTTCAATATGTATCTAACGAGCAAAAACGAGTTGTGAGATAAATGGTATCTAACGAACACGAATGTATTATTCTATTTCTTACATATCCCCCAAAACCAGGTTTTAAGCACATTTTAACATCTTTTTCGACTAAAAGTTATTTACAGCCGTTTCACTTGTAGCTAACTTACGGTTATGGTTAAGGACCATACACAGATATTGAGAGAGGAAACCCGCTGTCGCCACTTCATGGGCTACTCTTTTCGATTAGCAGCAAGGGATCTTTTATATGCAACATCCCACAGACAGGATAGTACACATCACGGCCTTTGTTACACCATTTGTGGAACACGGGCTGGAACGAGAAATAGCCCAATAGGTCTACCGACGGGGATCGATCCTAGACCGACCACGCATCAAGCGAACGCTTTACCACTGGGTTACATCCCGCTACTGGATACAGAGACAGCGTGGTGTTATAATATTATCATTATACTGCTCTTACTGGTGTATCGAGGACGATATTTAGAGTGCCCACCACGGGACAGTTGTCTCTCGGTTCATTCTCCACACCCTTGTTACCTGAAAGAGAAGAAAGGTAAAGTCGGCTTTTTTAAAGGGACAGTCCCTAGTGTTTAAACACTACAGTATATATGTTTCACTATTAGACAGGACAGTGCATAACACGGTATTTGATATATCAGTCGTGGGGCACTGGCTGGAACGAGAAAAAGACCAATGGACCTACCGACGGGGATCGATGGCACATCGTCCGCGCATCAAGCGAATGCTTTACCGCTAGGCTACATTCAGCCACCTGGTAGTCAGAGAAGATTAAGAAGACACAAGTGACGTATTTGTTTTATCATCCATTATCAACAATTATCATCCATTATCATTCTTTTCATTTGCGACAGTTGTAAACAATGTCCGTAATGTGGGTTGAATGTCACTTTATCATCCATTAAAGGCTTTTGTCGGAGATATCGCTGGCACTATAAGTTGCGATATTTCCTGCGATATTCTCCTAGGAGATATCGCTTCTTTTGTTACGTCACTGTGTATGTTTCAGCGCTAACCCTATCATTAGTGACGCCACGTCAGATAAAATTAAAGGTATCAACATCCTCGACAAGCCTCGGTTTTCATAACTGATCAACTCATGTTGATAAATGATATTACAAGACAATCGGGCAGTATTCTCTATTTATTATCCATATAGTTCAATATATTCTGTGAAATATAACCAGTATGGCCCACGTATTTCAGAATGATTTCACATACACAACGAATGACATAACTTAATGCGGCTTCCCCAGTGTAAACGCTTATCAAAATGACGCCATTTCGTCGTCTCTTTTTAGTTACATTTGAAACGTTTTGATTTCAGGTATATACTTGACCTGGTAATCGTATCTTACCTAATGGTATTATGTATATACTTGACTTGCTAATATTGACCTAGTAATTGTATTTCACCTACTGATGTCAGGCATACAGTTGACCTGGTAATGGTATCTTGGCTAATGATGTAAGGTATATATTTGACCTGGTAATTGTATCTTACCTAATGATGTCAGGTATATATTTGACCTGGCAATTGTATCTTACTTAATGATGTCAGGTATATACTCGACCTGGTAATTGTATCTTACCTAATGATGTCAGGTATATATTTGACCTGGTAATTGTATCTTACCTAATGATGTCAGGTATATACTTGACCTGGCAATTGTATGTTACCTAATGATGTAAGGTATATACTTGGCCTCGTAATAATATCCTACCTAATGGTATTATTTATATATTTGACTTGCTAGTATTGACCTGGTAATTGTATCTTACTTAATGATGTCAAGTATATACTTGACCTGGCAATTGCATCTTACCTAATGATGTCAGGTATATACACTTGACCTGGTTATTGTATTTCATCTAATGATGTCAGGTATATACTTGACCTGGTAATTGTATCTTACTTAATGATGTAAGGTATATATTTGACCTGGTAATTGTATCTTAACTAATGATGTCAGGTATATAATTGACCTGATAATCGTATCTTGCCTAATGATGTCAGGTATATACTTGACCTGGTTATTGTATTTTACCTAATGTTATTAGGTATATGTATACCTGTTATTTGTATCTTACATTAATATCATGTATATACTTGACCTGGTAATCGTATCTTACCTAATGATGCCAGGTATATACTTGACCTGGTTATTCTATTTTACCTAATGCTATTAGGTATATATATATATATATATATATATATATATATATATATATATATATATATATATATATATATATATACCTGTTATTTGTATCTTACATTAATGATATCAGGTATATACTTGACCTGGTAATATTGACCTGCTGATTGTATCTTACTTAATGATGTGCGGTATATATTTGACCTGGTAACTGTATCTTACCTAATGATGTCAGGTATATACTTGACCTGGTAATTGCAACTTACAAATTATGATGTCAGGTATATAATTGACCTGATAATCGTATCTTGCCTAATGATGCAAGGTATATGCTTGACCTGGTTATTGTATTTCACCTAATGATGTCAGGTATATACTCGACCTGGTAATTATATCTTACCTAATGATGTCAGGTATATACTTGACCTGGTAATTGCATCTTACCTAATGATGTCAAGTATATACTTGACCTGCTGATTGTATCTTACTTAATGATGTGCGGTATATATTTGACCTGGTAACTGTATCTTACCTAATGATGTCAGGTATATACTTGACCTGGTAATTGCAACTTACAAATTATGATGTCAGGTATATAATTGACCTGATAATCGTATCTTGCCTAATGATGCAAGGTATATGCTTGACCTGGTTATTGTATTTCACCTAATGATGTCAGGTACTCGACCTGTAATTATATCTTACCTAATGATGTATACTACTTGACCTGGTAATTGTGATCTTACTTAATGATGTGAGGTAATATACTTGTACCTGGTAATTGTTAATCTTGATGTGTAAGGTATACTTGACCTAATGACTTGACCTGGTAATTGTGTCTTACCTGATGGTGTCAGATATATACTTGACCTGGTAATTGTATTTTACCTAATGATGTCAGGTATATACTTGACCTGGTAATTGTATCTTACCTAATGATGTCAGGTATATACTTGACCTGGTAATTGTATCTTACCTAATGATGTCAGGTATATATTTGACCTGGTAATTGTATCTTACCTAATGGTGTCAGGTATTTTGTTCTGATTTCTTCTGATCCATACCGGTGCTGGCATTTTGAATCGCCTCCCGAACAGTTCGGTTTTGAACACAGTGACGTCACAGAGAGCAGCAGCAGGAGACTACAAATACGTCGGAGATTATATTAATTTATTTTATGTTTGTTTTATTTATGTTCCACAGATGGTGTGTGGTCCTCTAAAAGCTCATACAGACTGTTGCGTCTGATGCTTCTGCGGCTTGCTAAACTGGGCATATACGATTATTTTATTACGGCTGGATACATGCGTTCTGCAGACGCAATCATCGCACGCATCCAGTCTGGACGCTCTCATTGAATTCTCGTTCCAGCCAGTGCACCACGACTGGTATACCAAAGGCCGTGGTATGTACTACCCTGTCTGTGAGATGGTGCATATAAAAGATCCCTTGCTGCTAATTGAAAAGAGTAGCCTATGTAGTGGCGACAGCGGGTTTCCTCTCTCAATATCTCTGTGGTCCCATACCCAAATGTCTGACACCATATAACCGTAAATAAAATGTAAAAATAAAATATAATAAAATAATAATAATGAAAATAAAAATAAAAAATAAAAAAATAAAAAAATTATTATCATCATCATCATCATCACCACCATCATCACCACCATCATCATCATCATCACGACCACCACCATCATCATCATCATCATCATCATCATCATTATAATTATATGACACGTTATGTAAATATACAAAATAAATGAACCTATACATTTAAGATACATTTACATAAGAACCGATAGAGACAGACAAACAGACAAGTGTTAGTTTATAATATTATTGCAATAGTTGATCCCTCATTTTATTTGCTCTTAATAAAAAATGTTCCAAGGTTATTGAGTTCTTTGTTATTTTCTGTGGATATAAGTTTTTTTTTTTATATATATAGACTGACTATAATCAGAATTTAAACATAATATACATGCGACATGGCTACAAGGAAATGTTTCTAGAATATTTACTTGTGTTAAACGAATGCAGCCCACTTCTTTATAATAATTTTTGAAAACATTAATTTATTTGTTTTACAAATAAATGATTCCCATCCCCCCCTGCCTTTCATCTTTAAGAGCAATGTTTTTAAGAAGGTGATTTTTTTTCACTCTCCGACCAGCCTCGGTGGCGTCGTGGTTAGGCCATCGGTCTACAGGCTGGTAGGTACTGATGGAATTTTTAATCCAGATACCGACTCCAAACCCTGAGTGAGTGCTCCGCAAGGCTCAGTGGGTAGGTGTAAACCACTTGCACCGACCAGTGATCCATAGCTGGTTCAAGAAAGGCCATGGTTTGTGCTATCCTGCCTGTGGGAAGCGCAAATAAAAGATCCCTTGCTGCTAATCAGAAAGAGTAGCCCATGAAGTGGCGACAGCGGGTTTCCTCTCAAAATATGTGTGGTCCTTAACCGTATGTCTGACGCCATATAACCGTAAATAAAATGTGTTGAGTGCGTCGTTAAATAAAATTCTTCTTTCTTTCTTTTTTTCTCTCTTATCCATAGTGTTGGAATTGTATTTAACATGTAAAGCCCAGTTCTCACTAGACCGATTTTTTTTGTACAACTGCGGTGCGACTAAAAAATCGTAGAGCCGTGCGATTCCCGTACGAATTACCTAATTGTTTTTTTTCTCGCGCAGTCTCACTTGTGCAACTGCCGTGCGACGGCCTTTCTGCACCGAGCTCGCATACGCTCGCATGAGATTCGCACAGGTTGCACGGCAGTTGCACGGCAGTTGCACGGCAGTCTGATGGATGTCGCACGGGAGTCGCAGGGGGTCCGCTGGGAATCGCACGGCTCGGCTCCCTTCAGACTGCCGTGCGACTCCCGTGTGACCTATCATACTGCCGTGCGACTGCTGTGCAACCCCCATGCGACCAATGCGAACTATGCGAACCATGCGACAGCCTTAACACTGGGCTACGTCTCGTCCCCTAGACGATAATAGAGTCTGATACTTTAACGTCATGACAACACCATGCAGACTGCATGTGAGCGACTTCATTACAGATTGACCGGCCTCGGTGGCGTCGTGGTTAGGCCATCGGTCTACAGGCTGGTAGGTACTGGGTTCGGATCCCAGTCGAGACATGGGTTTTTTAATCCAGATATCGATTCCAAACCCTGAATGAGTGCTCCGCAAGGCTCAATGGGTAGGTGTAAACCACTTGCACCGACCAGTGATCCATAACTGGTTCAACAAAGGCCATGGTTTGTGCTATCCTGCCTGTGGGAAGCGCAAATAAAAGATCCTTGCTGCTAATCGGAAAGAGTAGCCCATGTAGTGGCGACAGCGGGTTTCCTCTCAAAATCTGTGTGGTCCTTAACCATATGTCTGACGCCATATAACTGTAAATAAAATGTGTTGAGTGCGTCGTTAAATAAAACATTTCTTTCTTTCATTAGTGATTGATTTGGAGGTTAGATGTAGCCCAGTGGTAAAGCGTTCGCTTGATGCGCGGTCAGTTTGGGATTGATCCCCATCAGTGGGCCCATTGGGCTATTTCTTGTTCCAGCCAGTGCCCCACAACTGGAACATCAAAGGCCATGGTGTGTGCTATCCTCTCTATAGTATGGTGAATATAAAAGATCTCTTGCTGCTAATCGTAAAGAGTAGCCCATGAAGTGGCGACAGCGGATGTCCTCTCTGAATATCTGTGTTGTCCTTAACCATATGTCCGACGCCATATAACAGTAAATAAAATGTGCTGGACTCTAAAGGTTTGATAAGCACGGATTAGTAGCACGTGCTTGTCCAAACCTACACGAGACACTTCAGTTAAAAAATATATTATTATATTTTAATCTGGGGAAGGCAACTTCTCTCGTTGCCCCCACTAGATGCGGCCCTGCTGTTATTCGACAAGAAGAAGAACGACTAAAATGAATAATACTTAAAGGGACACACCCTAGTTTTTAAAAACTAAGACATATTTTTTACTATTAGAGCCGTTTTTGATAAGTAAAATCATACTTTACTTACATTTTATTGCTTAGTTTATCCATTTCCGTACATTCGAAATTTGTTTGGTCATCCTGGTGTTTTTAATATCACAAAATGCATTTCTCATATTTTTAAAAACGCACGTGCGTCTGAAAAGTAACAAATAAGGAGTCGAGTTTTAGTCTATTTTTAGAGGGTATTTCACCATTTCAAAGTCACAGACTCCTGTTTCACTCAATTGTAACTTTATCCAAATGTGTTACAGGTTTGTAGATTAACTAAACTTAGTGTGCATTTTCATGGGCTGAAACTAGTGTCTGTCCCTTTAACTCTTACGGTTTTACACGCATGGTATTTGGCGCCGACTGCTGAGGTGCACGTTATCCCGTACAACGCTGTGGGCGATGGTACTGAATACTAGTACTGCTGTGTTGAGTTATGTTGTCATAGTAACGTGACTGTCCATGTTTGCTTCTCCCAGTATGCACATCTTAGAACCAAACAAGGCAAAAACCTCAAATAAAGAAAGATTTTAACATAAGGTTGTACTATATTAATTAAAATCCTACAGGCGACAATGTTGACAAATCACATTTGAAGAGGAATTTAGAAGCCACTTTAAAGAATTTGACGTCTAAATTTTTTTTAGATATTCTTTACTCGAACTAATGTACAGCGTAGAAAAAAAAAAAAAAAAAAAAATAAAGGAAAGAAAGAAAGGAAGGAAGGAAAAAAGAAAGAAAGAAAGGACGGAAGGAAGGAAGGAAGGAAGGAAAGAAAGAAAGAAAGAACGAAAGAAAGAAAGAAAGAAAGAAAGAAAGGACGGAAGGAAGGAAGGAAGGAAGGAAGGAAGGAAGGAAGGAAGGAAAGAAAGAAAGAAAGAAAGAAAGAAAGAAAGAAAGAAAGAAAGGAAGAAAGGAAGAAAGGAAGAAAGGAAGGAAGGAAGGAAGGAAAGAAAGAAAGAAAGAAAGAAAGAAAGAAAAAAAGAAAGAAGAAAGAAAGGAAAGAAAGAAAAAATACGGTAAAAAAGAAAAACAAACAATAAAACAACAACCGATAGCCCTAAACCAACCATCAATAAAATAGTTTTACTATACAGGGTCAGTTGAAGAAAAATCTCACTGGCCCTTCTCAAATCAATCTAATTAAAATTAGCTCCAGTATTACATGTGGATCTAACAGCAGCCCGTTGGAGCTCATGTCCAGTTGACCTTTCATTCGACCAATCAAACCTTACTTGCAAAATCTTACCAGTGATTTGAAAATAATTTGAAACTTTCGGGATTATGCCGAGGGTATACGAAGTGATTCGGGTGAATGACGAAGTATGCCGGAAACTAATTGCAATATAAAATTTTATATAAAATTCGTTTCAAGACGAAATAAAAAAACGTGATGGTATAGCCATAAAATCTATTTATACTAGTATACAATCCAGAGTTTATTACTGCACTTTCCCCCCTGTTTTTGCAATGTTGAAATAGACCAACAAGTTCGCCTATTGCATAAATAGTCTCGCGCGATATTTTTAGAATTTGTATACTCCCGAATAACGCTATAAAAGGCGAACTGTAATTGGTTGATATTTAAATTGTTATTTATAGATGAAATGTCACCTGGACATGGGAGTCCACACAATGCTGTTAGATCTACTGGTAGACCCAGTAGAGCTAATGTTAATCAAATTGTTCTCAAATTCAACTAGCCCTCCAAATATCACATTGGAATTTAACTCCACAGCCAAAATCAAAAGTAGAATGTTCTTTGATGAATAATAACCATGTGCTCACTGTATATAGTCCGTTTGCTTCAAACGGAAACCGATTAATTGGCATGTAACTTTATAATGATTAAAGTTTAAATTCATATAAAAAATGTTATTAAGTTTATAAATCCATAACAACACAAATAACACTTTTTAGAAAAAGACATCCAGTATAAATAAAAATGTTAATACAGGGGTGAAGACAAAATGCTAGAACAGCCAAGGTATGCAGCTTGACTTGCATCATCTTTGAAGTAAACAATAAAACAATGCAGTACAAAGAGAATAAAGGTAGAATTGTGCATGCTTTAGTATATTAACTAGTCTGGAGTGGCAGTCATCTTTTTGACGATGCAAGAGGGACGAAATAAATTGAGTAATTGGGTAAAATCGCCAGTAAAGGATTTCCTCGGGACTGGCTGTCCTCCTATAGACAAAGCACACTCACGTGTGCATTTAATTAGGATATTGTAAATGCTACAGTAGTAGGCTACTAATAGAATAAATATGGAAACAAAAATAAATCTGTGACAAAAAAAAAAGGTTTGTTTTTTACCAAAATATACGATGTATTACAAAGCATATAAATTTATTTATTGTTTATTACAGTAATATTTGGACAGTTATGTCATCATGTACGTTTTAGTGTCAATTTAGATCTGATCTGTTCTTAAAACAATACCGACAACAACAATCAATTCACTCACCTTCGGAATAAGCCCTGTAGTAATGGAAAATGTCATTGCTATTTTATATGCGCACATGCGCTCATGTTAATGTGAGCTTAAACTACAAGATAGATTTTGATTTTGTCCCAGAATAATGCAAACTAATTAAATATGATTCCTTTTTACCACAACATTGAATAGCGTTCTTTTTTAACCGGTACCATACTCGCTAGACCCTAAAATCAGTGGTCACCCAACGGACTACCTTAGTAAAATTCTTAGTCGCCCTTAGCCAATAAAGGTCGTCACGGGCGACTGCTAATTTTCAACCCTTGTTTTCATACACGAAAGCAGGTGAATGATTTATTTTGAAAACATTGATAAAGGAATTTAACTTTAATTCGTTATATTTTTAATCCCAATCAACTGCGCGAATACACATTTATTTATCTATCTATCTATCTATCTATCTATCTATCTATCTATCTATCTATCTATCTATCTATATATCTATATATCTATCTAGTCATATATATATATATATATATATATATATATATATATATATATATATATATATATATATATATATATATATATATGACTTTTATGCACTTCTCGTGCGACGTTTGCCCAGAATTATTCATTTCTGAAACTATTTGCAGAACTAACAGTCACCGAATATGCACATTACACCGGATGGTGGTCTATTTCAATTATTGATACGCGAGACATTGTATAAGTTTCATCGGATTATTAATCTGTTTCGCTTATCAGTGCTTCGTGTATGGTCTCACATGAGTATATGGATTTATTTTTAATAAGTTCTTCTGAAAGATATTTTGCTTCAGATTTCATTTTACTCTGGTATACGAGTCGTAGTTAGTTAGTTAGTTAATGTGTGTGTGTGTGTGTGTGTGTGTGTGTGTGAGCAGTGGCGGATCCAGAAAATCCATTTAAGGGGCCCCAAATGACATGAGGCGGAATGCCAATGGAACTTTGGGGGTCGTTTGCAGGGGGATCGTAAAAAAAGAAGAAGAAAAAGAAAGAAAAGAAATATATAATAAAACTGTCGCAACATTTGGGGGGGGGGGGGGGGGGGTGGGGGTGGCAAGTCCCTGCCCCCACTACATCCGCCTCTTGTTAGGGTGTGTGGGGGGAGGGGGAGGAGGTTGTAAATATTGAAAAGTACCTTTTTTCTACCTTGTGAAGACCGTTTTGTAAACAACTTCACAGCACAGGGCACAGGGCACAGGACCACCTCAACCTTCACTCGCGTCTTTACGGCGTCTCTCTCTCTGTGTGTGTGTGTGTGTGTGTGTGTGTGTGTCTCTCTCTCTCTCTCTCTCTCTCTCTCTGTCTCTCTCTCTCTCTCTCTCTCTCTCTCTCTCTCTCTCTCTCTCTCTCTCTCTCTCTCTCTCTGTGTGTGTGTGTGTGTGTGTGTGTGTGTGTGTGTGTGGCACTGGTTCAGTCATATTGAACGTAAGGTTGGCACTGAATTCCACTCAGACTGAGCTTTCACGGCTCAGTTGGGGTGGGTGGGGGTGGCGGGTGTATAATGATAGGCTCAGACTACCAACTGCCACCAGAAGGTTGGCCAACTTTCTGCTGCCACGACTTCTACGACTGTCCAGTTGCTAGTCTGAGCGCTCTTACAACTCGATTATCATGGTATAACCCATTAGTTGTTAATCTGATTTGGGAGTTGGGAAGTTACAACGCAACCGTCGAGTGGGCCAACTTTCTTCTGACAGTTGGTAGTCTGACCTTAGCACAAGACCACTACATTCACCAACAATTATCCACTAACCCACTGTCCTGGAGTTCAAATGAAACAAAATCATCCAAGTAAATAAATAAATTGAATTTAATTAATTAAAGGGACATTCCTGAGTTTGCTGCATTGTAAGATGTTTCCGAAAAATAAAATATGTCTACGATTAAACTTACATATTAAATATATTTTCTTGTTTAGAATATTAGTGTCTCTATATTCAATGTGTTTCTGGTTGTCTTAATATTTGTAAGAAGTGGGCAAATTGTAAAGATCAGTATTAAAACACTTTCTAATTATGTCGGAGTCAAAAAAAAAAAAAATTCATTCATAAGAATATTTGGATTGCCTTTCAACTGGAGTTGTGTGTGTGTGGCCCGCATATCATGCCCCCCCCCCCCCCCCCACCCTCCCCCTGCTTCCGACCCATGTGAGTGCCAGTTAATTTTTGGCAAATGGACAGACATCTGTTGTCCCTAGGCTATATATATCACTGGCAGGGGTTTGTGAGGCGGTGCACGTTTCAGATAACACCCTCCCTTCATCTCTAATGTATATATACGAGCTTTATTAGTCATTGGCACAAACCATAATTTTATATTGTGGGCCCACCCACATCCACACTATCTATGATTCTGTTGCTTCTCTTTTAAGCTTGTCTTGTGCTGAGCTGTTAAACATTCATTCATTCACTCATTCAGGGACATTCCTGAGTTTGCTGCATTGTAAGATGTTTCCGACTAAGAAAATATTTCTACGATTAAACTTACACATTAAATATATATTTTTTGTTTAGAATATCAGTGTTTGTATATACAATGTGTTTCTGGTCGTCTTAATATTTGTAAGAAGCCTAAACTGGATTTCGTCTTCAAATAATTTCGTACGTACGAAAAAAATATATCATAGGAAATAAAATGGAATTTAACCCAGTACAAATATTAGAACGATCAGAAACACGTTTAATACACAGCTACTAATATTGTATGCAGAAAAATATATTTGATATGTAATTACAATCGTTAAAAAGTATCTTGTTAGTCGATAACATCTTAAACATTGCAGCAAACTCAGGAATGTCCCTTTAATGGAGACTCCCCCACCCCACACCATCTTGCGCTAGTGTTAATAGTAAGATATAATACAACACCGAGCTGTAAACATACTCACCAAAGAAAGTGAAAAGAATCGCCTGTCACGGGTGAGCGACGACAGAACACCATCACCGCCAACACACACCCTGTGGCAGCTAGTACGCACCGCTCCTCCAGAAGACAGCTGCAGGTGGATTAGTGCTGGGGTGACGTTGACCCGCCATTCGTGTTTTCTGTTTGGCAGAGAGACAAACTCGTCTGATGCTCTCTCTGTCTGTGAACGCAGAATGATGGATTCGCCTGCACAAATTGAAAGCAGCGAGCGACTTTTTGTGTGTGTTTGGATTTTTATTTGTGGAGTGTAACCAGCTAGATGTGTCGGTCACGTGACCCGTGTTGCGAGCGAGACGCGATTTGTGTGGAAGCAAACAAATGAAATACCCGTGTCACTGGGAAAGTCTCAGTCCGTGTAGTCGCAGTTTTGTGGTGAATAGTTTCCACGGAATCATCCCACTATCCCTGATTTCACTAGCCCTGGTACCACTAGCCCTGAAAAATGACCAATTAATGGCTGCCATGGATGTTCCATTTCTTTAGACTACTCCCCTGTACATATAAACTATTAATAAATAAACATGTCTTGTTTTAATGATTAGGTAGACACAATAGATGAGATACCCCTTTAATGCCTCAATTGAAAACGTACAATTCCTTTATCTATAAACATGTGTTGTTTTAATATGCTCGCTGGGCGTTAATCCTCTTCATACAATTCCTTTATCTATAAACATGTGTTGTTTTAATATCACTATTACTGTCATAATATCACTATTACTGTCAATACATAATTAGTAGGGACCTCTATATATGAATGTTGCAAATATGACTATACAGATAAATGCTCGGCCTCGGTGGCGCAGTGGTTAAGCCATCGGACTACAGGCTGGTAGGTACAGGGTTCGTAGCCCGGTACCGGCTCCAACCCAGAGTGAGTTCTTAAGGGCTCAATGGGCAGGTGTATGACCACTACACCCTCTTCTCTCTCACTAACCACTAACCAACTAACAACTAACCCACTGTCCTGGACAGACAGCCCAGATAGCTGAGGTGTGTGCCCAGGACAGCGTGCTTGAACCTTAATTGGATATAAGCACGAAAATAAGTTGATATGATAGATGCTCGCTGTGCGTTATGGCGGAGGTAACCTTCGTAGAGGGTGCCAGAGGCAATAAAGTAGCAATTGTGGATGACTATGTCTTCCATAAGAATGCACAAGTAAAGGCGGGCATGAAATGGAGAATTTGAAATGCAATGTGTTTATTGTAGTATCTGAGGGGTTAGTTGTCAAACAACAGTACGAACACAATCACGCTCCCAATGTTGGTGACATTGAAGCTCGTAGGTTAAAAGCTAACATGTCAGTGCTATGACGTATGTTGCATTGTTTGTATGGTTTTGAAATGTCATGTTTTAAATGTATTAATTTAAGTGCTATTACAGTGCTATTACCATAAACACTATCGAATAAAACATTTATTTAACTATATTCATTTTTGTAATTACTTATTTGATTTAGTTTGTTTATAATGGGGATGACAACCGGTGACAGTAACAGCCAATATGACTGACAATCTGGGGCTAGTGGAATCAGGGTTAGTGGAACCAGGGTTAGTGGAACCAGGGCTAGTGGAATCAGGGCTAGTGGGGCTAACTCGTTTCCACATCGCACCGACATTTCTGTATTCAACAAACCGTAACGTCACACTAGCGGTGTTCCACAGCTTCAGTTTTTTTTGAAGTTTTAAGGTTGTTTTGTTTAACGACATCACAGGAGCACATTGAGTTATTAATAATCGGTTATTGATGTCAAATATTAGGTAATGTTTACATATTCTCAGAGAGGAACCCCGCTACATTTTTTTTCATTAGAAGCAAGGAGTCTTTTATATGCACCGTCCCACAGACAGGATAGCACATACCATAGCCTTTGATATACCAGAGAGAGAGAGAGAGAGAGAGAGAGAGAGAGAGAGAGAGAGAGAGAGAGAGAGAGAGAGAGAGAGAGAGAGAGAGAGAGAGAGAGAGAGAGAGAGAGAGAGAGAGAGAGAGAGAGAGAAAGAGTACATGGGCATATAGGTAGGCACCCATTTTGGACGTTGCATCCCCTCCCTAGTAAAACCCTGCATCCACTGCGGCTGTTAGTCTAGGATCGATCCCCGTCGGTGGGCCCATTGGGCTATTTCTCGCTCCAGCCAGTGCACCACGACTGATATATCAAAGGCCGTGGTATGTGCTATCCCTTGCTGCTATCGAAAAGAGTAGCCCATGAAGGGGCGATAGCGGGTTTCCTCTCTCAATATCTGTGTGGTCCTTAACCATATGTCCGACGCCATATAAGCGTAAATAAAATGTGTTGAGTGCGTTGTTAAATAAAACATTTCCTTTCATTGCGGCTGTGGAAAGTGAGCACTGGTGATCCCCGATCGTACGCCATTTGACAGTGCTCGGTAGAGAAAAAACAGTCACGTAAATTATTTACGGACTATGTGCAAAAAAGTCATTTAGACCGATCGCTTATCTTTTTGTACTGATTTACGTGTGACATTTGTAATGGATGTAGATAAAATATAATTAATTATTTAAAACGAACCAAAGCAAAGGAAAAAGAAAAAAAATATATATCGAAAACATCACCATGCACGCACACACGCAAGCACACAAGCACACACGCACGCACACACGCACACACACAAACACAATTCAATTTATTGCATAATACCAAACAAACTGGTGTCCGCAAACAGATTAAAACACCCCCCCTCAAAAAAAAAGCCCAACCCCAAACCCCCCCAAAAACAACAACACAAAACCCCCCACAAAACCCCAGCAAACACCCCCGCCCCCCAAAACAACCCCCCCCAAAAAAAACCCCACCGTACAACATACATCAATAACAACAACAACAACAATAACAATAACAATAACAATAATAATAATAATGATGATGATAATAATGATAATGATAATGATAATGATAATAATAATAATAATAATAATAATAATAATAATAATAATAATAATGTACAGGCCAGACGGACACAAAATTTGTATTATATTTATAGGAATAAAATTACTATAATAATAATAACATTTATTATATAACATTTAGTGAAATATCTTAAAATATCAGTGAAATAAAAGTGTTCTTAGTCACTCGGTGACGATAACACATTTTAGAATGAAAATATCACTAAAATGTGTTATCGTCACTGTAAGAAAGACGGAACTATTTTTCTGCTGGTATTTTAAAAAAGTTATATAATAAATAGAAAAGAGTAGCCCATGAAGTGGCGACAGCGGGTTTCCTCCCTCAATATATGTATAGTCCATAACCATATGTCCGACGCCATATAATTGTAAATAAAATGTGTTGAGTGCGTCGTTAAATAAAACATTTCTTTTATTTCCGTTCAAGCAACAACAGTGTGATCCACTAACTTAGTTCGTCACAGTCACAATCACAAGTTTCATGAAAATTAATAAAAAGAAGATTATGTCATTCCGAATACTTAAGTTTAGGATGATAAGCCTTATCCCAGGATTCCGAGAACTGGGCTTTATCCCAATTTCTTTGCGATCGAATTTCAGCCTAGCCACTATCACGTTTGGCATTCTGCGTTCGCCCGAAACTTAAGTTTCAAAAAGCCGTGACCTACATATAATGCATTAAAACTATGAGCAAGCTGTTTCCCCAGGCGTCGTTTATTGATATTGATTTAGAAATAAAATTATTTAACACTTTGTAACAATGTACCGTTATATTAACGGTTGTCTCAACATCTTTCAAATAACCGGCAAGTGCAAAACACAGACGGAAATGCTATCTAGCATACAATTTGTTGTATATTGTTACATTGTGTTATTACAAGAAGGGCGCGTGACAGGTATGTATTTTACTGCTTTAGCAACAGTTAATAAACCCCTTTACACGATAAGTATTACCTAGTGTATATTTTCCCGTGTCCAGGAAAGTATTAAAAGTGGGTGTCAAGACTATGGAGAGCGAATTCTTTTTTGTGGGTTTCAGTTTATGCGTCCCCAACACCCCACCAACCTCCCGAAAATATATTTAAAACAAATAAAATTCGACTTGAGCAGTGGAATTTTGAATCCCCCCATCCCCCCCATCCCCCCCCCCCTGCACTAGTGTGCATAATTATTAGTTATAACGAGGTATGTCACAGGCCACAAGATAGTGTACTTTGGGGGTAAAATTCGTGCTGATATTTTTAAAGGGGCAAGTTCAGAGTTGCATAATGACACAAACTTTTAAAATTTTGTCTTCTGAAATGTAAAGGTTATACTTTTAATTACTTGCTCACAGTGCCGTATTAACCCTTTAGGCTTCGAGCTTCTTTGGGCCCCTCGACATAGTGTTAACATTTAACACAAAAAAAAAAAAAAAAAGGGTTGCATGAGCCCCTGCTTTTGGTGGGCCCCTAGGCTTCAGCCTAGTCAGCCTTAGGGATAATGCGGCACTGGTTACCCATCGTACCGGCCTCGGTGGCGTCGTGGCAGGCCATCGGTCTACAGGTTGGTAGGTACTGGGTTCGGATCCCAGTCGAGGCATGGGATTTTTAATCGAGATACCGACTCCAAACCCTGAGTGAGTGCTCCGCAAGGCTCAATGGGTAGGTGTAAACCACTTGCACCGACCAGTGATCCATAACTGGTTCAACAAAGGCCATGGTTTGTGCTATCCTGCCTGTGGGAAGCGCAAATAAAAGATCCCTTGCTGCCTGTCGTAAAAAGAGTAGCCTATGTGGCGACAGCGGGTTTCCTCTAAAAACAGTGTCAGAATGACCATATGTTTGACGTCCAATAGCCGATGATAAGATAAAAAATCAATGTGCTCTAGTGGCGTCGTTAAATAAAACAAACTTTACTTTACTTTTGGTTGCCCATCGAACCAGTGCACCACAACCAGACAAGGAAGGAATTGTTTTATTTAACGACGCACTCAACACATTTTATTTACGGTTATATAGTGTCAGACATATGGTTAAAGACCACACATATATTGAGAGAGGAAACCCGCTGTCGCCACTTCATGGGCTACTCTTTTCGATCTTTTATATGCACCATCCCACAGACAGGGTAGCACATACCACGGCCTTTGCTATACCAGTCGTGGAATCAATACAAATAATATGTGGCGTCGTGGTTAAGCCATCGGACATAATGCTGGTAGGTACCGAGTACCGTGTTCGCAACCAGAGCGAGTTCTAGCGACTCAATGAGTTAAGACCAGTACACCCTCTTCTCTTTCACTAACCAACTAACAACTAACCCCTGTACTGGACAGACAGCCCAGATAGCTGAGGTGCATGCCCAGAACAGCGTGCTTGAACCTTAATTGGATATAAGCGCGAAAATAAGTTGAAATGAACGTATACGAGGACATAATGTTGAAACTTGATTTAGGACAACTAAAAGCATGAATACATAATCATATCTAAAGTTAATTTTGTATTTATGCAACAAAATTTTTTATTAAAAGAAAAATATTAGACTAACCCAAGGTTAATTTAATTAAGCTTTGAATAAATAGGTCCATATTCCTGTCACGGTTAACGTTGTAATTAATGTCTGTATAAAGTAGAAAGATGTAATGTGGGAGTGCAGTTAAAGTTTGTTTTGCTTAACGTTGTAATTAATGTCTGTATAAAGTAGAAAGATGTAATGTGGGAGTGCAGTTAAAGTTTGTTTTGCTTAACGTTGTAATTAATGTCTGTATAAAGTAGAAAGATGTAATGTGGGAGTGCAGTTAAAGTTTGTTTTGCTTAACGACACCACTAGGACACATTGATTGTATTGGATCTCAAACATTTGGTAATTCTGACTTATAATCTTAGAGAAGAAACCCACTACATTTTCCCACTAGTAGCAAGGGATCTTTTATATGCGCCATCCCACAGACAGAATAACACATGCGTCTGATATATCAGTGATGGTGCACTGGCTGCAACGTGAAATAGATCAGCGGGTCCACCGACGGTGATCGATCCTGAACCGACCGCCCATCAGGCGAGCGCTTTACCACTGGACTACGTGCCGCCCATTTGTGGAACTGAATGTCGGTAATAAGAAACTGGATGTCACTAACATGGTTAACGTCCTGACAGTAATCACAATGATTTTAATTGCGGTCACTCGTTTTCGTTAAGCACGGGACGTAACTCAGTGGTACAGCGCACGCCTGATGCGCGATCGATCTAGGATTGATTCCTGTCGGTAGGCCCATTGGGCTATTATTCATTCTAGCGAGAGCTCCAGAACTTTTGTAGCAAAGGCCGTGGTATGTACAATCCTGTCTGTGGGGTGGTGCATATAAAAGATCCCTTGCTGCTAATCGAAGCAGTTTCCTCCTCTATCTGTGTGGTTCTTAACGATATGTCCGACGCCATATATCCGTAAATAAAATGTGTTGAGTGCGTTGTTAAATAAAACATTTCCTTCCTTTCTCTTTCTTGTTAGTGCTTATATTTTAATTTTTATATTTTTATTTTTACTTTATATTTTATCCAAGGGGTGTTGTGGAAACTACCATTCAACCCGTACAAAATAGACACTAAGTTTGGTTACTTTACAATCCTGTAACAAATTTGTATACAACAGAGTGAAAGAAAGAAAGAAATGTTTTATTTAACGACGCACTCAACACATTTTATTTACGGTTATATGGCGTCAAAATAAATAACCATCATGTATGTTACAGTTTTAATATTCTCAAGATAGAATGAATGAATGCATGAATGAATGAATGTTTAACGACACTCCAGCACGAAAAATACATCGGCTATTGGGTGTGATATATATAGTATAGGTTCAGTTTATTCTCGAACTGTTCATTAGAGTTTTGCATTAATATGCTTGCTATTTTTCAGAGGCCAATTTGTGAAATGTTCTCATTCACTGTTGTGATCCACGTACATTATGTTTAATAGAAAGGCAGGATCATCTTCATAATTTTGAACCGCTCATTTCTATTGGTTTATATCAGGATCCAATTTGATATGCTTGAGGTGTTAAATACTTTGCTTCATTTTGTTTGTTACAGGAAACCTGATTTGTTTTCACAGGAAACAATGTGGTAACATTTGCTAAAGTAATCATACCTGGGTTTTTTAATGTATAATGGTAATATTTTCTTTCTCATTATTTTAGTGTGATGAATGAATGAATGAATGTTTAACGACACCCCAGCACGAAAAATACATCGGCTATTGGTGTCAAACTGTGGTAATGCAAACAAATAAAGTGATGATCAACATCAATATAACAATTCAAGATTTAAATAAAAACAGAGTAAAGAACTGTGCAAAACTTCAAATATCACAGATAGATACTGACTTTTACTCTAAATTTCATTTGTGCTGTATTGGCCATTCTCAAAGAGAATGTTACACCCTTGCACCACGGTGAGGTTCTCAAGATAGAATCACAAATACATATAAAAATAGACAAATACGCAACTTGCAACTTTAAGACTGAAACTTAAGTTAGCTTGATATCAACGTATGCACTCCGACGCATGCAATAACACATACTTTAAGAATATATTATTCTTTATTGCATTAGGCCAACTGGCCCTTGAGCATACAAAATAACATTAAGTAAATACATTATAAAACAGGAGGTGTATATATACATGCATTTCATTATATAAATGCTAACAATAATAATAATAAGAGGATAAGCTAATTAATACAACACAATTAAATAATTTAGGATATAGACACACACAAATAATATTAATATTATACATGAGTTATGCTGGAGTAGCTTTAAATTAATTATATAATATATTAGTTCGGTGTTGAAATGCTCTATAGCAAAACAGAGCTAGTTTCCTCAATAACTGAACACTTTCACTGTTACATAATTGAATAAATTTAAACATACTAGGATTTCTTGTATAAAATTCAGGAATATATCTTCTACGAATGGTATTATAAACAGGACACATAAGTATAAAATGGTATTCGTCTTCAATAACGTTACAGTTATAACATACTCGGTCTTTGAGTAATACAGCATTTGGCTTTTCCCACCTTCCGGTTTCGACAGATAGCCTATGTGCTAATACACGAAGTCTAGTCAATGCAAATCTAAATTTTTCAACATACACACAGTCTAAATATTGCTTATAACTAAATGTATCTGAGAAATTACGATATAATACAGCTCTTGTAGATTGTACTAGTCGTGATCGCCAGCTCTGTATATATATATGTCTTTTAATCTCAGTGTAAATAATTTTAAAAAATGTACTTCGTTTGTAACTCCTTGGTTCAACCATACTTCAGAGAAGCCGGTTTCATTCAATAAATTTCTCACATTTATGGCCCAGTTAATCTTGTTAGGAAATATAATAATGTCATTTAACATCATGTCGTAACACATTTTGACATATTTTCTATTATCGGATTTTATAATTTTTAACCAGAACTTAACAGTTCTATAGTGTCTATTTATGATCATAGGGAATCTACCAAGTTCACCATATACAAAATCGTTTTGACAATTCTGTTTAACCCCAAGCAGTTGTTTACATAATTTTAGGTGTACTCTTTCTATGTATGTTGCCGGGCTAAAACCCCAGACTTCACATCCATAACATAAGATAGGAAATATTAACTTATCAAAAATACAACACACATGACTTGGTTTTAAAGAAATAAATGGATTCAAATATTTTCTCATCTGAAACATGCCCTTTTGTGATTGACCTACTAACGTTTTCTGCAATTCAATAAAGGATCCCTTTGGGGTAAACACTACTCCTAAATAAGAAAGTCTATTAACAATTTCAAGTAGACAATCTCCATATTTAAAATGTATATCTTTAGACAGTCTTCCTCCTTTACGAAACACCATAATCTTAGTTTTCTCGATATTAACTTGAAGTTTCCAACGTATGCAGTAGTCATGAAGAGTATTTATACATAATTGTAAATCAGTTTTACTTTCAGCCATTAAAACTATGTCATCTGCGTACAAAAGTATAAATAGTTTCATCATTCCTATGTCAATTCCATCTACACCTTTAGTAATTAGTTCCTCTTCTAGGTCATTGATATACATTGCAAATAAAAACGGAGAAATACATTCTCCTTGTCTAACACCAGTTGCACATAGGAAAGGTTCTGACAATGAACTGTTGACCTTCACAAAGAATTTTGTACATCTATACATATCGCGTATTATATTTAGCATTTTCCCTCTGATTCCTAATTTTATTAATTTATACCACAAATTGTCTCTCACTACATAATCGAAAGCTTTAGAAAAGTCCACAAATGCACAGAAAAGCTGTTTTCCACTGTTCACAAAGTGTGTTATTAACGAATGCAATACAAATAAATTATCCGTTGTTCCCATGCCTGTGCGAAATCCAGCTTGTCCTTCAACATATATATTATAACCGTGACTATTATCTTCCTTGGTTATTATTTTGCTGTAGAACTACTTTGAGGAATGCAGTCTGGGAGCAATGAGGTCCAGCCTAAATACAAAAATGAAAGAGAGATGAGCCGAGTTCCGAAGTGTTTATTCCTGGTCAGTCAAATGCGTTGTAACTGGACACTGGTCTGTGCGTTATTTTATAGCACTCGGCTCATATCGTTACGTATTAATGTATTTAGGTATTTTAATTATTGTCAAGATTATTGCCGTAATCAATTTACTCGGGATAAGACATCGTTTGTCTACAGCGGTCCTTAATCGGCGCATACCCATTAATTGGAGCCGGCTCATATCGTTACGTATTGATGTACTTAGGTATTTTATTTATTGTCAGGATTATTGCCGTAATCAATCTACTTGGCCCAAGACATCTTTTGTCTCTTGCGCCGCCAGTCCGAAGGCACCCGTTAATTGCAGTCGAACTGTCACAATTTTAAATAATTATATGTCTGTTGTTAGATTGGATGGATTGTAACTTGACGACTTTGGCGATTATAACTTACGTTGCTAGAGTTAAATATATTTTATTTTAATCCGCTTATGGCATGTTTAATAACATAATATACATACATACATACATATATTTACATACATTTTTAATACAAAGTCTGCACTAATAATTCATGAGTATTGCCCTATGCCACGCGCCAACACTTTTTTGTACTATGAATTAAAATGGATTCCCTGACGAATCTGGTGCCAGAACCCTAAAAAACCCGTGATGAACCAGCAATACATAAGCAGTAAATGGTTGCTGGAAGAGACAATGTAACTTCCTAGCTGTGAGGAATGAAATTCGTATTCGTGTAGGAAGGGCAAGTGATTTGTTTGTAAGCTTGTTGGTTATAAGAAATCCAGGCCAGTTAACAGTTAGTGAGGGGAAGAAATATCCAGAGATTTGTAGGTTGTCTATATAGTTAGGGGGTTGGATTAACCAATAAGAAGGACACAGTGACAGGGATATTATAGGAATAGTGATACATACTGGACCTGATGTTATTTCCACCATTATGCAATGTTTGTGTGCCTGGCGTTGCCTTACAATTAATATAATGATGATGTGAAATAGTGGCTTTGTTCTGGTGAATAGCGTCATAATTTGCTTCTATTCCTTTCATGACATTGCTAAAACGAGTATCTTCTCAAGACATAAAATGAGGATAAATGTTTAGCATGCCGTGCGAAGGCATTTGCCGTTTTCAGTTCCGTTCTCGTAAGTGCATTTATATGTTTTGCGAGAACATTAACATCGTCTGTTGTAGCTGTGCCAAAAATGTTTGAGCAAAACTGCCAACAAAACTAAGTAAGGCACGTTTTGAACGACTTGATCCTGGATATGTTGATTCTGGTATAAGTTGTTTGATCTGATCACGAGTACCATTTAACTGTGTAATGGTTTGTCTCTTTATTTCATTAAGATGCTTTTGGATTTGTGTAATCAGTGAACAGGAAACATTACTTTTCTCACATCTACTTATCTGTGGGATATTTGGAGTAGCAGGTAGTTTAACCTCGTACGTATGTAACCAGTACTCAGTTGCTAGATGGACAGATGGAGAAGGCTTGAAAATTATTCCATAGTTCAGTCGTTGAACCAGTTTCACTGCAAGAACTGGAGTCGAGAATATCATCATTAGCCAAACGAGCAGTGTTCCCCAGATAGAACCTATGACAAAATGAAACCAATGGGATACATCAGTAGGTGATCCAGAATTGAAATATGTTGTGGCCATCAACAATCTCAACACTATACACATATTAACAGAAGTAATATATTCTGTAACTTGTATGATAGAACACCCATTAGTACTCCCATTAAGTCCCATGCCTGTCAAGGCTCTAACAGGGAAAACTAGGTTTTGACCTAACTATGAAAAATATTTACGACCCCTTTTTCGTCTGCGTCCAGACTGTCTTGCGGATATGAAAGTCTTTCAAAAGATCTGGCTCAAAGTGTGTATGTGGTTCCTATGTAGGTGTAGGATAACCAACCCATTTGGTTAGATAATGTTGAACACCCTGACTGCGTTTCATTCTTATGAGACGTTCCACCATAAATGTTTTTGTACCCAATTGTGGAGACGGTGATTGGGTGGGTGACTGGGCAGTTGGTGCCGATTGTGATGATATAGGTGGGGTGATATTCATGTTAGTGTCTGTAGTTGCTTGCTTATTTGTTGTGCGTTGGGATAAGCGTGCATCTTGAGACTGATGTGTTTGTGCAGTCTGCTGTGGAGCAGGCACTATTCTGTTGGGAACTTGATTTGGTCGGGAGTCACTAGTTGTCCTAGTGTCTGACTGTGACATATGTACATCCTGAGATTGGTATGTATGTGTCGTCGTATGTGGAGTTGTCTGTGGTCTACTGTGATAGAGTTTTAGACGATTGGCGTGTACCAGTGATGAATGAGGGGTCTTGGATATCGAATGACACAGTTTGTAGGTATGATTGGGTCCTATTTGTGTAATGAAATACGGACCTTCCCATTTGTGTGTCAGTTTCGGTGAGCGACCTATGGTCTTTTTCTGATTGAAAAGGAGCACCTGGTCACCCACGGAAAATGTCGGCTTTTGTGCTTTTAGATCTTGGTGATCTTTGTTGACTGTTTGGCTTTTAGCCATGTTGTCTTTTGCAATAGCCTTGACTACTTTGAGATTGTCAATGAGGGCAGTGATATGAGTTTTAGCGTCTTTGCCCAAGGTTGATTTGGGAAGAAGAGAGGTATCAAATGGAAGATGCATTTCCTTGCCAAAAAGAAGGTAATGTGGAGAGTAGCCTGTAGACTGACATGGTGAATTACGCATTGCCATCATAATACAAGGAAGTAGGTCAGCCCAGTTGGTTTGTTCTTTGTTGACATATGATCTAAGGACTTGTTCTATGGTGCTGTTTCTTCGTTCACACATGCCATTCGTCTGAGGGTGATAGGAGGATGTGTAATGATGTTTCACCTCAAACAATTCGTAAATTGCATTCACCACAAGTGAGGTGAACTGACGTCCTCGGTCTGTGATGAGAGTTCGTGGTGCACCAAATCTTGTAAATACCTCATTGAAAAGAACTTTGCCAATTTCTGTAGCTTCTTGAGTACGTAGTGGAAATGCTTCTGTCCAGCGGGTGAAGGAGTCAACTCTAGAAGTATATACTTATATCCTTCTTTGGTTACAGGTAAAGGACCAAGAAAATCAATGTGAAGTCTTGAGAAGGTATCTTCGATTGGCATAGGAACCATGGGAGCAGGTTTTGCATGAGTGTAACGTTTGGACTTCTGACATTCTTCGCAGGAATGGATGTAGTTTTCTATGTCCTGGTACATACCTGGCCAGAAATATTTGGTTAGAATAGCTAGCTGAGTAGCATCTCTCCCAAAATGACAACCTCCTGCTTTTGAATCATGATAGGCAAAGAGAAGATCTTTCCTATCTTGAAGAGGGACAACCAGTTGTGTCACCATAGGTGGACGGTTGTTTTTCTGTCCTCTGTGCTTGGGCAGATAGAAATGGTATAAAATGCCATTTCGAAGATCATATTCTTGGGAGCGACCCTGGAGTCCTTTTACCTGTGACTCTGTATAAGTAGAAGGTATCTCATTCTTTTCAATGTAGTCGATGATATGTCTTATATCGGGAGACTTGCGTTGTCTGTCTGCAATACTCTGCTCATCAAGGTTTACATCAATTGATAGAATGAAAGGATCATTTGGAACTGTCTCATGGTGATAATGGAAGTCCACAGATAGTTGAATTGATTCATCAGAAGATGAACTCCAATCTGTTGGCAAATTCGTTTGCTGATGAACTGTGTTTCCAAAAATCGTATCATCATGATGCCATTGTTCTGATTCATCATGATGTGAAGTATTGATTTTTGGTTGGGCATGGTGTTCTGTTTTGTTGAAGAATGACATGTCAGAAGTATGTGCTGATAAATCAGTGCTATTGGATGTAGAGACAGATGTTTCTACTGCATGAGCATATGCTAACTGGCTTGTTGATGGATCAGTAGGCTGTCTGTTTCTTAAATCTAAAGAAGGAATATCATCTGTGACTGGCAGCGTAGTTTGTGAAGCATATGGGATCATGGATAAGGCATCAACATTTTTGTTGGCAGTTCCTGATCGGTGTATAATATCGAAATCATACTCCTGAAGCATGAGCGACCATCTGGCTAAACATCCTGAATCTGGTTTGATGTCTTTTAGCCATATTAGAGCTTTGTGGTCAGTGTAAACCTTGAACTTCTGTGTTGTAAGGTACACTCTGTAGGTTCTAATGCCTTCCAATACAGCCAGACACTCTAGTTGTGTAGTTCCCCATTTCTTTTCACAGGGATGTAATGAGCGACCTCCATAGCAATTTACATGCTCTCGCCCAGCAGCATCCTGCTGACTCAGAATGTATCCAAGTGCAGACCCAGATGCATCTGTTGTAAGGACAAATGGCTGGTGTGGATCAGGAGAGGCGAGGACAGGTGCAGATGTTAAGGTTTTCTTAAGCTGAAGAAAAGCTTGCTGACATTGGACTGTCCATTTGAATGGCACATCTTTCTGGAGAAGATTGTTGAGAGGAGAGGCAATGCCTGCAAAGTTGTAGACAAATTTTCGATAGTAGCTGCAGATACCTAAGAAATGCCAAACATCATGGACCGTTTTTGGAGGTGGAATGTTAACCACTGCCTCAACTTTCGTCTTATCTACCTCAATGCCTTCTTTGCTGAACAAATGCCCAAGATAGGTTACCTTTTTCGCGGCAAATCGACATTTGCTAGGTTTCAATGTCAATCCAGCTTCTTTTAGCTTTTGAAAAATACATGACAAATGTTGAAGATGTTCTGTAAAGTTCTTTGAAAAAACAATGATGTCATCAACGTAAATTAAAATGTATTTCCAGTTCATTTGTTTGAGGGCTGATGAAATGGTTTGTTGAAATGCCATTGGAGCATTTTTCAGTCCAAAGGGTAAACGATTCCATTCAAAAATGCCTTCAGGGGTTATAAAGGCGGAACGATCTTTTGTGGAAGGATCTAGGGGTATTTGCCAGAAGCCACTAGCACAATCTAGAACACTAAATATTTGAGCCTTCGATTCCCCAACTGAATCAATGACATCTTCAAATCTAGGCAAGGGAAAGAAGATTGGCTTTGTTACCGCATTCAATTTCCTGTAGTCAACAGCAAACCGGTAACTGCCATCATGCTTCTTCACCATGACTACTGGAAAATGCCATTGTGATGTACTTGGCTGAATGATACCAGCATCAAGCATCTGTTGGACTTGGGTTGAGCATTCTTTCCTAATTTGTACATTTTGTCTGTAGAAAGGAAGCCTAATGGGCCTTGCATCACCTGTATCTATTTTATGATGATGCAAGTCAGTTTTTCCTAGTTCAAACCAGTCTTTTGCAAATGCTGTACGATGACTTGCAAGGAATTGTTGAAGTTGCCCTTTTTGCGATGGAGTGAGATCAGATTCAGTTAGATCAAAGGAAATGTCATTTGATTGTGGTTTATGTGGTGAGACAGATGGAACCTGGGGAGGATTAGAGGTAGAATGGGCTACTTCTGTAAGAGTATGGACACCATTATCGGATACCACCGATGCAGTTGCCACTACTCTTCTGGATCCGAGACGAATGGGTAAGTTTGTAGGGTTTAAGACTCTAAGGCATATAGACTTTTTGGATGTTTTGACTAAGCACTTTGCACCTTGTAGTTGTAAGTTTTGTAAACTCGATGTAGGTTCTATGAGAAAAGTGTGGTCCTTACCACACCTGGATATTTGTACAGGCACATCAGCTTGTGATATTGGAGGAATAACGACAGGTTTCCGTAGTCTTACGTAGCCTGCATTTGTCTCTGCTAGACAAACAGAAATGAGACCATCGTAAATGTAAAGTTTACGAGCCGCTAAGTCAATGGTAGCACTGTTGTGTGTAAGGAAGTCCATGCCAAGAATGAGGGAGTGATGAAGAGAAGAAAAGACATGAAAGGTTTGTGAAATAGAAATGTTGCCAAACCGAATTCTAAGAGATAATGACCCTAAGACTGGGTGTTTTTCTCCCCCTACTCCTATGATGACAGGGATGTCAGACTTGGACATTAAGGGCTGTACTTGTAATTTGTGCATGAACTGTTCGCTAACACAGCTAATGGATGCACCTGTGTCTACAAGAGCCGTCGTTTTAACTTGACCCACCTTAACTTGAACTGTGTTTTTTGTTAAGGGAGCTACAAGTGAAACGTATTCTGGTTTGTGACTGACATCAGATTCTCTCTGCCTATCAGGCGCGAATTCCTATCTGGTATGGCTATTGTAGCGTTTAATGCATACTGATTCATGGTGACCTCTATATGAACAAAATGTACAAATTGTGTTGGTATGTGGACAAACAAATCAATTAGGGCAATACTCACCACATCCTTTACAGCGCTGTCGTAGTTGGGGTGGTAGAGGGTGTTGGTACTGTCTGGTTGGCTGCTGCAGTGGAGCCGACATTGGTGTGTTCTGGTGGGCTCGCCGGTATTTTGGCTGGAATCTTGGTTGGTATGCTGCTTGAAATACTGCTTGGTATGCAGGCTCCTGATTCTCGTTGTGGTAAGGTTTGTTCCTTGGGGCTGGAAATTGTGGCCCGAAACGTCTTTGGCTAGATGCCTCAGGTGGTGGCATGTCCTGTTGCGGTATGGCCTCGTGCTGTAGTCGGTTGACCTCATTACCTTTGTTAGTTTGTAAGGCTTCCACCAATGTCGACAGGTGGCCCACCTTTTCTTCCAATTTAGCCGCATTTGGCAGCTGCCTCATTGTAGTGGATTGGTTAGCTACATGTGCAAAATGTCTAACCTCTTCAAGCGTTGTGGGCTCTTTATTGTAGACCCACTGTCGAAGAGTCTCCTGAAGGCCGTTTACAGCTATTGCTACTACAACCTCTTTTGGTTGGTTTTTATGTTGTGTAGCTGTTTGGACTTGTGTTATGTAGTCCTCCACGGTCTCAGTTGTTTTGTCTGCCATGGAAAGAAGTGCCAACTGGAAAGCCGAACTTTGTTCGAACCGGTTCTCAAAGGCTTGTTTCAGGAGTGGCAGGCTTTTGTTTGTTTCTTCTGTTGTTAAGTCCTGATGCCACATCTTGGCTGTTCCCTCTAAATAGAATGGCAGCAACAGACACGCTCGTTCATTTGAGTAACCGTTTAAAGCAATTAGTCCTGTGAAATCATTCCACCAAGTCGACATATTCTGGCTTCCACAAAATTTGTTCAATGTTACATGGGCCATTATGGGAGTAGCCGTTTGTGCTGTTGGTACTGGTAGGGAATTGATAGCTGAATCACTAGTTATTGACATAGAAGAAGATGGCGTGATCTGAGTAGTAGTTGTAGCTGTTGTTGATGATGGCTGTATGAATATTGCTGGATATAACGCCGGTGTTGTCGTTGGTGTTGTCGGTGGGTCTATTTGGAAATCTCGAAGCCTCTCTCTGTAGTTTATTGGGCTGGCCCCGTTCATTAGCCGGAATCGTTTGATCTCCACCACTTATAACCGTGACTATTATCTTCCTTGGTTATTATTTTGCTGTAGAACTACTTTTGGGAATGCAGTCTGGGAGCAATGAGGTCCAGCCTAAATACAAAAATGAAAGAGAGATGAGCCGAGTTCCAAAGTGTTTATTCCTGGTCAGTCAAGTGCGTTGTAACTGGACACTGGTCTGTGCGTTATTTTATAGCACTCGGCTCATATCGTTACGTATTAATGTATTTAGGTATTTTAATTATTGTCAAGATTATTGCCGTAATCAATTTACTCGGGATAAGACATCTTTTGTCTTCAGCGGTCCTTAATCGGCGCATACCCATTAATTGTAGCCGGCTCATATCGTTACGTATTGATGTACTTAGGTATTTTATTTATTGTCAGGATTTGTCTCTTGCGCCGCCAGTCCGAAGGCACCCGTTAATTGCAGTCGAACTGTCACAATTTTAAATAATTATATGTCTGTTGTTAGATTGGATGGATTGTAACTTGACGACTTTGGCGATTGTAACTTACGTTGCTAGAGTTAAATATATTTTATTTTAATCCGCTTATGGCATTTCCAAGCGAGGCGTTTTTCCCTACTATGACAATATAATAGTTCTCAGCCCAACAGGTAAGTCGATTGTTCAATATTTTTGTAAAAAGTTTACCCAGGCAACTAAGTAGGGTAATACCACGATAGTTATTAACATCATTTATGCTTCCTTTTTTATGTAGTGGTATTATGTAACCATCCGCCCATGACTGTGGGAAGTGGCCAGACTTGAAAACTGCATTAAAAATATAACACATATAAGAACATAGTATATCTTTTCCACTGATTAGAAACTCGTTTATAACACGATCTGGTCCGCTGCTCTTTTGAGTATGTAACTGGTTAATAGCGTTCATGATTTCAGCGCAATCAATAGAAATATTCAGTTCTTCGAACACCACCTGAAATTCATTATTTGCATATCCTTCAATAAAATCAATCACATCTTAATCTGGAGTAAACAAGTCACTTGACGGATTATTCACATGTTTGAAATACCTCCCAAATTCATTACTAGTTATATTAGGTGAGTTTATATATGACACGCCTTTCAACAATTTTCAATATTCTTTGACGTTATTACGTTTGGCTGCTAATAATTTATCTGTCTGCTTACAATCAAAGTCACGTTTACACTGTCTTACACTTGCTTTGAAATTAGTGCGCGCTTGTACCATCAATAATCTGTTTTCTTCAGAGTCATTTTGTCTGTACTCGTTCAGTAACCTGAGAAATTCACAGCGTTTAAATTCACAGACATCCAAATACCAGTCAGGTCTCTGTCTAGTTACTTGGGAACGCGGAGTAACACCGTATGACACGTTTGTAGAAACAATGGGTTTTGCTACATCATTAATAATATTTACAAAATCTAACACAGTTTGTTAACAAATTCATCATTTACATCAGTTTGTAGAAATATATTGTATTCAAGTTCATCTAATCTATCGATAATTTCATCAGACGAAAGTTTATCGACAAACTCAATTTCTTTTTCTGGCAACCATCTAAATTTAAAGTCCTTTACTGCTGTAGATTATTAATATATACATTCACATTCAGTGACAATGACAACTGACAATGATCAGAGTATGCGCTTGGGTCGTGCACTGCAAAGTCAACTAATGAATGGAACAACTCTTTGGACGCTATTGCATAATCGACCACGCTACGACCATTGTAATTAACGCAAGTGAATTGACCTATATTTTTATCTTTGCCAACTCGCCACTTTCCCTGCATAGGTCAAGTAATTTCAGTCCGTTAGTGTTGTGGACAGCCTGGACAATATATATATTGAACAATAATCGAAAGGCAAATAGTTTAATATAACAAAAAAACTATTTCATAATATAATTAAATCAGTAAATAGACTGACGAAATGGACCTAAAATGTTAACAAGACATTTATTATTTTATTACACATTGAAAACTAAAGGAATTCAAACTAAATAACTGTAACTAAATTAATTTAAAATACCGCCGAAATATTGTAATGTATCAAAACTCAGGTTTCGCTCTGAAAAAGGGTATATTATCCAGTCGCAAACGCCTATAAGAGAGAGAGAGAGAGAGAGAGAGAGAGAGAGAGAGAGAGAGAGAGAGAGAGAGAGAGAGAGAGAGAGAGAGAGAGAGAGAGAGAGAGAAGAAAGAAAGAAAGAAATAAAGAAAAACAAACAAAGATAAAAGTGAATGAGAAACTACAGAAAATTGCTGCATCTTCTTTCGAAAAGCAGCAAGAAATGTTTACAAGTACTTCCCATGAACAAGACAGTACATACCACGGCTATGTACTATTGAGGCATATCGAGTGTGAGACCAAAGACACTTTTGGTGAGGATATTGTATTTTAAATCAATTAAAAAAAAAAATATATATAATATATATATATATATATATATATATATATATATATATATATATATATATAATTATTATTATTATTATTATTATTTTTTTTTTTTTATTATTATTATTATTTTTTTTTTTAAATCAGAATATACATGTATATTAAATGTGACATTTATCACTTCTTGTTTTACTTTTCTTTAGAAGGTCATTTCCATGACGACAATGGCAATTGTGATATATTTGGTCAGTTTCACTATATTGAAGATGAAACGGTAAGTTTTCCGTTAGAAATGTCACGACATATATAATAAGAATAACTGTTACTAGCAAACTCACATTACACATTACAACTTAGCTCAGGGTCGTACAAGAAGTGTGTGGCGAGGGGGGAGGGGGGGGGGCGCAGGAGGGAGCGTAGGCAAAGATGCTGATACACCCGTCAGAGTGCGTGAGTGTGAATAGTTTTTACATGTTCATATACCACTAGAGTTTCGAGCATGTCCGCCCCGGAAAATGGGCAGAATTTTGAAAATAGCAATTAGTAAAAAAGTTAATAGAATTTAAAAAAAAAATAAAAAATTACAAGCCAAAAATAAAAAGAATTGACTGCTCGGTCGAATATTTATATAATTTGGAGTAAAAAAAAAAAAAAAAAAAAAAAAAAAAAAACATTTTAGGACAGTCCAAAAATAAATAAGAGAAAGAAAAGAGAACCGGACTATTTAATAATATTTAATAAAAAGAGTAATTTCGACATAAACTTTTGAACGAAGGTCTAAAAGTTTAAAGTCCGATCTATATGTCCACGTGAGTGGCCTCGTTAAGGCCGCTAGAGTGCACAGCTTGTAGGGACGAGGTGGGTTGCATCCCGTCAAGAAAACCCCTAGATTGACAATCAATAGACGTTGAAGGTGTAGTGCTGTGCTGAAATACAGATCTTGAGAAGCCGGATCCGTCTGAACGAGAGAGAGTATCAGACTAGGGTATAGTCCAGTCGTCATGGGTTGGTATAGTGGTGCGGACGGGCCCGACTCCGGAGGATACGAGATGGTATCACAATAAAACAAAGTAAAGTCTAGAAAAGAGTAGTAGGGGCCGACCCCGCTTCCTATTTCTTCTTAGAGTGGGGCGGTCAATCTTCCAGTGCTGCTAGGACAGGCTCGGACATATAGAGACTAAACGCGAACAACCGTGGCGTTCTGCAGAATGGCCGTCATACGAGTCACGAAAAAAAAACAAGTCAACATAGTCAGACGGAGAAATGACGTGGAGGCAAGGAATCTTGCTAAAAAATAACCCAACCTGGTGGTGCAGACTGTCGAAACGAGAAACGTTCCAGCGTTCAATCAGTTCCAATGGCCGCATACATCCCAGTAGAAAATTTCACTTCGCTGACAAAAACAACGAAGTGAAGGATCCACAAGTCGAGCCGCGAAAGAACGTGCAGTGTGCACAAGCGAAACAAACACGTCTTACCGCGTCGAGCTGCAGACTGGGAATGCACCCATCAGAATATAGTTTTTAGTCAGGTCAGGTCAGGTCAGGTCAGGTCAGGTCACTTGTTTTATCGTGCACATTCAGAGCAAGCTGTTGTAGCGCACGCCTGTCATGGGCGCAGGTGTCGACTTGCGCCGGCTCCTTCGTTCAGGACAGGATGGACGTTTTTAGTTTAACTGTGTCATTTCTGTGTTTAGCGTACTAGGAAATACCCCTCCCTTCCTATGTTTTGATTCGTTGTGTATTGCCAACCCACTTCCGTCAGGCGAGGCACGGCCAGGCAGCTGTAACAAGGCAGAGATGCTTTTAGAAATATTTAATCAAATACTGAAGTCGGAAGTCGGGTTCATAACATAAAAGTCTCACGATCAACAAATAGGTTAAAACTGCACCCGTGGAAAACGAGACAAGATATGTTAGAATAATACAAATAAACAAATAAATAAAAACACATAAATAAATAAATAAATAAATAAATAAATATATAAATAAATAAATTTAATAATTAACTTGGCTGCTGGCTGGCTGGCTGACTGACTGACTCAGTGACTGACTAAATAACTTACTGACTGACTGACTGACTGACTGACTGACTGACTGACTAAATAACTGACTGACTGACTGACTGACTGACTAACTAACTAAATTTAATTAAAAAACACAAAATTATGTCAATCTAGTTTAGCTACACCGGAAATATGTTTAGCTGACAAAGATGCCCAGTTATAGAGTTGATCATTTAAATGTAGACTGTAAATAGATAAATAATTACATTACGACTATTCGACGTAGTAAGTTATGAGTCGTCACACTATTTTCATTTTACATCTGATCAAACATTCTCATTGTTCAGATATCAGATGACTATGACGGGCAGAGAGCGTAGAAATACATGACAAGTCTCCTGACCTTACTACCATCGAATATAATTTTCATTTTACGTCTAATCAACCATTCTCATTGGTCAGATTTCAGATGGTCATGACGCACAGAGAGCGGAGAACTCCATGCCAAGTCTCCTGACCTTACTACCATCGAGTATACACGCTGAACAACTTGGAGTGTGGTCAACGGTTGAGATCCCGAGTAGAACGCTGTTTGGTCCCATGGAGGGAACCATTGTCAGACAGAATGCAACACATGCATACCACGGGCCGCACGTTTGGGAAGTTGGTGTTTGATTTTTACTCTCTCTCTCTCTCTCTCTCTCTCTCTCTCTCTCTCTCTCTCTCTCTCTCTCTCTCTCTCTCTCACATACCACGGCCTTTGTTACACCAGTTGTGGAGCACAGACTGGAAAGAGAAATATCCCAATGGGCCTACCGACTGATAAAGCAGCAAGGCATATTTTATATGCACGTCTCCCACAGACAGGACAGCACATATCGTGAACTTTGATATACCAGTGGTGGGACACTAGTTCAACTGGGAACAAACCCCGAGTCCACTGTGGGGGATTGATCCCACGACCCATTACATTGCAGGCGAACTCATTACCACTGAACCGCATCCCAACACTATACTATATTTATTGACCTGCCCAATGAATTGACCTGCCACATTTAATTACCTTCTTAATGTATTGACCTGCCCAATGTATTGACTTGTAACACTTAACGACCTGCCTAATGAATTGACCTGTCACATTTATTGACCTGTCCAATGTACTGACCTTCCCCATATATTCCCCAATGTATTTACCTGTCACATTGTTTTGTCCTGTTTAATGTATTGATCTGCTCAATGTAGTGACCCTCCATATTTATTGACTTGCCCAATGAATTAACCCGTAACATTTACTGATCTGCCTCTTGTGTATTGACCTTTCCAATGAATTAACCTGCCACATTTATTGACCTGCCCAATGTATTGACCTGCCCAATGTATTGACCTTTCCAATGAATTAACCTGCCACATTTATTGACCTGCCCAATGTATTGACGGGCCCATTGTATTGATCTTTTCAATATAATAACTCTCCGGATTTATTGATCTATCCTATGTATTGACCGGCACAATGTATTGACCTTTGGCATTTATTGACCTGCACAATGTCTTGACAGACGAGATTTATTGACCTGCCCAATATATTGACCTGCCATAGTTATTGACCTACTAGATTCAATATGTGTTAATTTTCCAAACAGCTGAGTGACGTTTTCAGAGCACTAGACATGACTCTCCAATCAGAAGCCAACTGGATGCGTTACGTCATCACAGCGAGACATAGCGGGGAGGCGAACTTGAAATCTGTGGAGAACGAAGGACAAATCTATTTTTATTCCTTTAAAGCAATACCAGCATCAACAGAACTTGTCGTCTGGCCTGGTCACTCGGAAATGGCGAGCAGAAGTTTTAAAAAGCCCGAATGGTGTTGGAATCCATTGTATGATGGTAAATGTTGTTGAAGCAGTGACGTTCGTTCAGTAGGGGAGTTAAGTAATTAATGCGGAAAAGGTAGAATCCGGAAATCCTCCCCAACAAAGTGTCCATTTAGTTTAAAACTACATGCTGTTTCCCTGGAGAAGTATCTCTATTACTTAGAGCTTATTTTTTGGACCCTCCACCTCTTTCTCTATCTCCCTCCCCCCTCCCTCTCCATCTCTCTCTCTCTCTCTCTCTCTCTCTCTCTCTCTCTCTCTCTCTCTCTCTCTCTCTCTCTCTCTCTCTCTCTCTCTGTGTCTCTGTCTCTCTCTGTGTGTCTCTGTCTCTCTCTCTGTGTGTCTCTGTCTCTCTGTGTGTGTCTCTCTCGCTCTCGCTCTCTCTCTGTCTCTGTCTGTCTCTCTCTGAGACACACACACACACACACACACACACACACACACACACACACACACAAACAAACACACACTCCTATGCTTTTACTATAGTTAAAATCGGACATACAAAAGTGAAATTAATTCATCATTTTTATTAATTACTTATTTCTTTGAAACTTTATGCATATGTGAATACCTTTATTTATTTATTTATTTATTTATTTATTTATTTATTTCTACATTAGGGCGGATCAACAATTGGGCCTACGTAACGCAAAATCTGACAATTTGTTTTTTGTATTTGTAGAAGCATGTTGGCCGTTCTTCATGAAATGTAAGTCACGTGACTGTTTCAGCCACACGCTGCAGTGTGAACGACCAGACGAGCTTCCAGTACACAACTGTCCAAGTGAGTTGAGCTTCACGAAGTACGCTAACTGATCATCATCATCATCATCGTCGTCGTCGTCATTATCGTCATCATCATCATCACCGTCATCATCGTCGTCATCATCATCATCACCACCATCATCGTCATCGTTATCATGATCATCATCATCGTCATCATCGTCGTCGTCATCATCGTTATCGTCATGATCATCATCGTCCTTAGCAGCGTCATCGTCATCATCAGAATCGTCGTTGTCGACATCGTCATTATCATCATCATCATCATCATTATTATCGTCGTCATAATCATCATCGTCCTCACCATGGTCGTTATCATCATCGTTGAAGTACGCTAGCTGATCATCATCGTCGTCATCATCATCATCGTCGTCGTCGTCGTCATCATCATCATCATCATCATCGTCATCATCGCCATCGTCATCATCTTCGTCATCATCATCGTCATCACCATCATCATTATTATCACCATAATAATAATCATCATCATCATCATAATAAGCATCATCATCATTATCACCATCATCATCGAGGCCGTCATCAAAATGCATTATCATCATCATCATCATCGTCGTCATTATTCATCATTGTTATCATCACCATCGTCATGATCATCATCATCGCCATCAGCATCATCATCATCATCATAGTCATCATCATCATTGTTATCATCACCATCGTCATCATCAACACCATCGTCATAATTTATCATTGTTATCATCACCATCATCATCGCCCTCAGCATCATCATCATCATGGTCATCATCATCCTCTTTATCAATCATTATCATCATCACTACCACCATCGATATCATCGTCATATCGTCGTCGTCATCATCATCATCATCATCGTCGTCGTAGTCGTCATCGTCATCACCATTGAACACCAAATTCACCAACAACGCCACCATACTCGTTTTGTTTTTCTTATCATTATCAACCTCCTGTCGGTGGGCCCATTGGACTATTTCTTGTTCCAGCCAGTGCACCACGACTGGCATATCAAAGGCCGTGGTATGTACTACCCTGTCTGTAGGATGGTGTCTATAAAATACCCCTTGCTGCTGATCGAAAATAGAAGCTCACGAAGTGGCGACAACGGGTTTCCTCTCTCAATATCTGTGTAGTCCTTAACTATATGTCTGACACCATATAACCGTAAGTAAAATATGTTGAGTGCGTCGTTAAATAAAACATTTCTTTCTTTCTTCTTTGTCCGGTGTGTTCTCCACTCGCCTGTCTCTAATCTTCTGATGTGTACTGAACGAAATGTCGAATGCTAACCATCACTAATCGCCGGACTTCCTGTCAGGTTTGTGAATGTTTGATTTTTCCTTGACGATTAAAGCTGTATCCTAACCGGACGCGAGCGACGCAAGCGATGCGAGCGATTATTTTAGAAATCATTGATTTCAATCGCTGCATCCTATCCACACGCGTACGGCGCGCGCGAAAACGCCATTTTGATGCAAAAAGAAAGTTTAAAGAGCACAAAAAATGCTATGTTTGACATATATTTGCAAAATAACAATAAAAGAGATACAAAAAATACAGATTTCTATTATTCATTGGAATGTTATGTATTGAATAGTATAAGTGGCAGACTTTTTTCTTCTTTTTTAGGCATAGACTTATTTTAGGGTTTGTCCAGTAAATATCTAAATATCAGTGTAAATAAAGTTACATCAATGAACATCATTAAACAAATGCATGCCTTGTCACTTATACCGGCCTCGGTGGCGTCGTGGTTAGGCCATCGGTCTACAGGTTGGTAGGTACTGGGTTCGGATCCCAGTCGAGGCTTTGAATTTTTAATCCAGATACCTACTCCAAACCCTGAGTGAGTGCTCCGCAAGGCTCAATGGGTAGGTGTAAACCACTTGCATCGACCAGTGATCCATAACTGGTTCAACAAAAGCCATGGTTTGTGCTATCCTGCCTGTGGGAAGCGCAAATAAAAGATCCCTTGCTGCCTGTCGTAAAAGAGTCGCGTATTTGGCGACAGCGGGTTTCCTCTAAAAAACAGTGTCAGAATGACCATATGTTTGACGTCCAATAGCCGATGTTAAGATAAAAAATCAATGTGCTCTAGTGGCGTCGTTAAATAAAACAAACTTTACTTTTTTTGCTTTGTCATTTTTAAATTAATTTAAATGTGAATGGGAACTATGAAAGTAACACTCTTGGTGTGCCAGTGTAAAGAAAAAATGATGGCAATAACTAGGTTGTTTTAGTTTAACTTATTTGAACAAAACAACATCAGTGGGTATATTATTGTCATGGATGGCATTGGATCACAGATTACTGGTAGCCAAATATTAGTTAGTGAAATGTTGCATGTGAAAGCAAATGGAAACAAGAGAATTGTGAATCGGTTTCTTTTATTTTCGTACGATTGCAGCATTCTCCGGTTATATAGTCAGGTTTGCATCCACCGTGACGAAATTGCATGCATCGCCATAAAACCGATGTTTGCCCCGTAGGGACATAAGTATGTGATATTTGTACACACCCGTTGTAAAGGCGTATCGTGATCTGGACATGGGGGGGGGGGGGGGGGGGGGGGGGGGGGGGGGAGTTCGAATATGAACCAAGTGGACCTTTTTCTATTTTGTTTTTGCACCACCAGAAACTCCATATGCATAAACCTGTATGTTTTAGTTCTGAAAGCGGACCATTTGCTTCAGCATGGGGTGTGTGTGTGTGTGTGTGTGTGTGTGTGTGTGTGTGTGTGTGTTTGTGTAGGGTTAGGGTTAGACCCCCCCCAGCCTACGCCCCTGCGTTGGTGAGACACCATACGCTATTTATGATAAAACAGGACATACGACTGGCTGCTCTTATATGGTGACCAGGTCACCAGTGCCATGCATCCAATGAAAAACAACACGGTGGAAATAGATTACATTGTGACGTATAGTTAACCTAACAATCATGTGTCTGTGAGGCGCAAGTTAGCTACAAGTACAACGACTGTAAATAGCTTTTAGTCGATAAAAGATGTTAAAATTTGCTTAAAACCCGTTTTTTGAGGATATGTAAGAAAAAGAATAATACATTCGTGTCCGTTAGATACCATTTATCTCACAACTCGTTGATTAAAAACGTACCAAACTCGCTTTCGCTCGTTAGATACATTTTAAAACAACTCGTTTTGAGATAAATGGTATCTAGCGGCCACTCATGTATTTTTCTTTATTTACACTGTTTGTGACATCTATTAGCTCTAACGGTTTTTGTCAAACAAACTATTTATTTTCAGAATGTGAAAGCCCGTTTTACGATGGTTCGTGCCCCCTGGTTGGACGAATGAACGTTATAGCCAACATACCGGTTCGTTATATTCATTTCTCGCCCCAATACAAAATTAAAGGCACTGTCCCGAGTTTGCAATCCCTGTAAGATGTTTCCCACTAGCAGAGTCTTTATGTCGACTCAAATTACGTATTAATAGAGAATAACTAGTTAATGATGTAGAATATCGGCTTTATCCTGTGAAGGTCAGAATGGGAAATTCTTTAAGTTATTATCTTTAGCCTGCAGACCAATAACATTAAAGGGACAGTCCTGAGTTTACAACCATTGTAAAATGTTTCCAACCAATAGAGCCTTTTCGATGACGTAATATACAAATTAAATACATTTTCTTATTTACAATATCAGTGTCTGTATTTACAAGGTGTTTGTTGTTGTCCTAATACTTGCAGTAGCCCAAACCGGATTTTACCTCCCAATAATTTCGTACGTACGAAAACAAAATATATATCACGAATTAAAGTAAAAACGGAGTGCTACAAACATTGGTATACGACCGCAAACACATTCGATATACAGACACTGGTATTCTAAACAAGACAATGTATTTGATATGAAAGAGTAGTCGCCAACAAGGCTCTGTTATCGCAAACATCTTACAATGGCTGCAAACTCAGGACAGTCAATTTTAGGGGTTAAGTTCTTATTTCTGTTATGTCAGCTACATTGCTCGATGACGTAAAGGTCAAATGAGCAATTTTGTAATGTAGCTATGCGTGTCACACGAGTGACGTTAAAAGTCATAATCTGCTAGTATACGTTTATGGCTTTGCTTTAATCTGTCATCATAATCAGCCAATAGAAACAGTTGTGTCATGGTAAAATACATTGCCCTGTTTGCAATACCAGTGTCTGTATATCCAGTATGTTTGTGGTCGTGCGCTAAATAAACTGAACTTCACATACGTTGTTTTCGCTTCCTATTTATTGCACGAGTTTATTTTGCGCAAGAATATATACCACGAGACTGCATAGCGGTCGAGAGGTATGTTCTTTCGCAAAATAAACGAGTGTAATAAACAGGAAGCGAAAACAACGTATGTGAAGCTCTGTATTTATTACATACCTTCTTTTATGTTTTAGAAAAAAGTGGGTTTTATTTTTTATTGGTTTTTCTAATTGAACATCATAACAACACTTTGTTAAATCTATGATCAAAACTCCTTTCATGGATTTGCTTAACGTTCAGAATCCAGAAGTAGTAACAAGGCCTGTACAGGGTCATGACCTACTTTCCGTGACCTTGACCTTGGTGTCTGGCCTTGGTGTGAGTCATAGTGGTGTGGTCTACTAGGGTGAACGCTCGCCTGTGTCCCTGACCGACTTAGGTTGGTACTGATGTCCTTGGACTGGCCCTGACCGATTTGTTTAGCATTGACCGACTTAGAAGGCAGTGACTGGTATACCTGGGCAGGTGTGCGACCTTGGTGTAAGTCATAGCCTTGACGTACTTGGTGTGTGACTCATCGCCTAGCCTTGACAGGGATGGTGTAGGATTCCAAATTGCTACTAATGGAAAAGTGCAGCGGGTGTCCTCTCTAAAACTGTCAGAAGTATGTTTCACATCCAATAGCCGATGATTAATAAATCGAGATGCTCTAGTGGTGTCGTTAACCTACCACTTCTAAGGACTGCCCGACGCGAGGTAGTGTATTTAATTTTAGCGCGCTGAATGATGAATGGTTATCACTGTTTACATCCGGCAAGTGATGGTATCTTGTGTTGTCAGTCTCTAAATAAAATACGGAACTTCTAGAAGTTTACGTTCT
>NC_054710.1:17331226-17424335 GCF_016097555.1 Gigantopelta aegis | reverse complement strand
CTGGTTGTGTACGTGTGAGTTTGTGTTTATTTATTATCTTTTTTATGTATATGCATTTATGTATACGTGCAATATTAAGTTTGAGAAATAAAAAGATAAAAAAAAAGCGTAGTCGACTTGAGCGTGAAAGGTATGTCGTTCGTATATCTCATGTGGAAGAACATTTTTTTTCTATTATTATTTTTTAAATTAGTTTATTTATTTATTTATTTATTTGTTTTTATTTTATTTATTTATTTATTTGTTTATTTATTTATTATGTTCAAGCAGAACCCAATACAAGCATCCTCTAATAACCGTGGGGACGGGACGTAGCTCAGTGTTCTCTTGATGTGCGGTTGGTCTGGGATCGATCCCCGTCGGTGGGCCCATTGGGCTATATCCAGCCAGTGCTCCACAACTGGACAACGACCGTGGTATGTGCTATCCTGCCTGTGGGGTAGTGTAGGATCCCTTGCTGCTAATTGGAAGAGTAGCCCATGTAGTGGCGACAGCGGGTTTCCTCTCAAAATCTGTGTGGTCCTTAACCATATGTCTGACGCCATATAACCGTAAATAAAATGTGTTGAGTGCGTCGTTAAATAAAACATTTCTTTCTTTCCTCAATCAATATCTGTGTGGTCCTTAACCATATGTCCGTATAACCGTAAATAAAATGTGTTGAGTAAATAAAACATTTCCTTCCTCGTAAAATAAAGATTAATTGAATACAAATATTTATTTTTAGTATTTTGTTTTAGTCATAGGGAAAGAAAGACATATTTGTCTCGAAGAAAGGAATGTTTGTTAAGAAGAAAGGCATATCCGTTAAGAAGAAGAAAGGAATATGTGTGTGTGTGTGTGGGATCGATCCCAGACCAACCGCACATCAAGGGAACACTGAGCTACGTCCCGTCCCCACGGTTATTAGAGGATGCTTGTATTGGGTTCTGCTTGAACATAATAAATAAATAATAAATAAATAAATAAAATAAAATAAAATATAAACAAATAAATAAATAAATAAACTAATTTAAAAAATAATAATAGAAAAAAAAAGTTCTATCACATGAGATACGAACGATATACCTTTCACGCTCAAGTCGACTACGCTAACGACTGAGATACCGAGATATTGGCAAAGCCTGTCATTTAAACCATATATATGTGTGGGTGTGTGTGCGCTCGCGGGATGAAGCGACGAAATAGGTCAGTTCATAATAATCTTGTGAATGCGCTATCAGATAGTGTAGAACGAGAATTCCTTTTTTCACCTATTTCAATAATTTCGTCTTTCTGCCAGACTTTGAGAACGTAACTTTTAGAAGTTCCGTAGAGTATTTTATTTAGAGACTGACAACACAAGATACCATCACTTGCCGGATGTAAACAGTGATAACCATTCATCATTCAGCGCGCTAAAATTAAATACACTACCTCGCGTCGGGCAGTCCTTAGAAGTGGTAGGTTAACGACACCACTAGAGCATCTCGATTTATTAATCATCGGCTATTGGATGTGAAACATACTTCTGACAGTTTTAGAGAGGACACCCGCTGCACTTTTCCATTAGTAGCAATTTGGGATCCTACACCATCCCTGTCAAGGCTAGGCGATGAGTCACACACCAAGTACGTCAAGGCTATGACTTACACCAAGGTCGCACACCTGCCCAGGTATACCAGTCACTGCCTTCTAAGTCGGTCAATGCTAAACAAATCGGTCAGGGCCAGTCCAAGGACATCAGTACCAACCTATGTCGGTCAGGGACACAGGCGAGCGTTCACCCTAGTAGACCACACCACTATGACTCACACCAAGGCCAGACACCAAGGTCAAGGTCACGGAAAGTAGGTCATGACCCTGTACAGGCCTTGTTACTACTTCCAGAGGCGGATCTAGGGGAGGTCTGCAGGGGCCCGCCCCCCCCCCCATAAATTTTGCGACAGTTATAATTTTATTATATATTAATTTTCTTCTTTTTTTACCACCCGCCCCAAACCTCCCCCAAAGTTCCACTGGCATTCCGCCTTATGCCATTGCCCCCCCCCCCCAATGGATTTTCTGGATCCGCCACTGGAATCTTACTCTGCGGCAGTCTTGTGTAATGTTTCAAATACGATGTGACGTCATTTGTAAATCATATAAGACGTCAGTATATAATATCTTTATAGATGATATTGTTAAGTATTTTGATGCACAATGTGAACCTATTGATGTGAATAATTTGAAAATCAACCATCTCTTATTCGAAGATGATTTGGTACTTCTGTCCCCTTCAGCATCAGGGCTCCAAAATACGCTGAATGCTGTCAATCAATATGCTATATGTAATGATCTTCCCATTAATGTTGAAAAATCTAACATTATTGTCTTCAATAAGCGTAAAATGAACACAGATCATCTTAACTTTACCATAGGGTCCTCCAAAATTAACATATCTAATGACTACACATATTTGGGTATCACTATAGACAGCCATGGTAAATTCAACATTCGTGTAAAGTGTTTAGAAAACAAAGGACTTAAATCTTTAAATCACTTATTAAAATCAATTCTCAAACACAATCCACCTATCAATATTTGCATTAAACTATTCAATACATTAATTAAACCAGTGTTGTTATATGGGAGTGAAATTTGGGGACCACAAGTTTGTAACACAAATTATTTTACTCTTGATGTAGAAAAAGTACACATAAAATTCTGTAAATGGATTTTGGGGGTCAATAAATATACCAGTAATGCTGCAGCATCAGCAGAATTAGGAAGATTGCCACTGACGTATGATATAATTATTAATGCCTTTAAATATGTATTACATATCCAGACTTCAAACAACCCACTGTTAACTGCTGCGTTTATTGATAGCTCAAAGTCAGCTCAGAACAACAAACCGTCGTGGGTAGCTAAACTTATTAATGCTGCAAACCTAATTGGAATTCCGACGCATCTATCTTCAACTCCAGAATTACCGACTGCATGCACTTTAGTTGAACTCGTAATTAAATGCGAGCAGTACTTTTTGCAGTATATTACGACACAGCTAACATCAAACAAAAATTCTAACAAATATGGTAATAAAATGCGCACATATATGTCATGCAAACAAATTTCGAGTTCAGTTGAGTCCTATTTATTACATACCAAAGACTATGAAAGCAGAAAAGCTTTTAGTAGGCTTCGTTTAAGTTCACATTCACTTATGATTGAAAAGGGAAGATATAAGAAACCACCTGTCCCTGCGAATGAGAGATATTGTCCCAACTGTCCCCTAGAAGTTGAAGACGAATATCATTTCATTATGACGTACCCTATATATAATGCTTTTAGAAATGATTTACATCATAAAATAATATAACAAGAATCACATTTTTCTTTTTTGACTAATAATGAAAAATTCTTATTTCTTACACGCAACAATATTCCGGAATTATGCCCTATCATTTGCAATTTTGTAAAGAGATGCTTTAAGTTGCGTGAAAGCATATGAGTTGGAAGTAATTTCAAATTGTTTGCATTTCACGTCTGTATAAACTAATGGAGAATGTGTGTGGATTCGTGAAAAATAATTCACGAACGCAATATTTGATGGGTTTTTATGGCTCTACACTTCTGACAATATTTGCTTTTACCTAAATATTAACATCACTAGTAATAAGGCTTAAATTACATATGTATTTGTTGATTCAGATGTTTGTTCATGTAATTAATGTATATTTATGTTACTGTTACTGCAGATAAATGTATATTATATTGTTATTTTTGCTCTACCCATATTCGGGTGTTATGCAAATAAATTATTCTTATTCTTATTCTTATTCTTAAAAGGCGCTAACTGCAGTAAAAATAAAAAATGAATTCTCCATTTAAAAGTTCTGGCCCAGATCACACATGTGCGATACAAAATAAAGTTATCACACGGTTTCAAAAAATTTCTTTATCACTATAGTAAGATTGAATAGGTATGTAATAAAAAGGGAATTCCCCCATTTAAAAGTTCTGGTCCAGATCACACATATGTGCGATACAAAATAAAGTTATCACACGGTTTCAAAAAATGTCTTTATCACTATAGTAAGATTGAATAGGTATGTAATAAATGTCTGTACAGAAACCCATATACATACATATTTTAAAAGTAATTTATGATCCACGTGATAAATTAAGATATATGTTCTCGGTGGAAGCTTATCACTCAATGCTTGTACGTTAGATCCAAAGTACTCTGTAGATCACAGATGTTTTCAAACAGAATGGTTACAGTGCACATGTATATTTAAACAGGTATCTCCGAACAGCTACCCGAAAATAAGTGGGCTGGCAGTACAAAAGTGATTAATAAAATACAGTAATAGATAGTCATCTGCAGGTAGGCCAACAGGACATTTTTCAACAATGGTTGCGAGTGGTTATATTTAAACAGATATGTGCGAATGGCTACGATAGTTATATTTAAATAGATATCTGCGAATGGTTACGGTAGTTATATTTAAATAGATATCTGCGGATAGTTACAATATAATTATATTTAAACAAATATCTACGAATGGCTACGATAGTTATATTCAAATAGATATCTGCGAATGGTTACGGTAGTTATATTTAAATAGATATCTGCGAATGGTTACGGTAGTTATATTTAAATAGATATCTGCGGATAGTTACAATATAATTATATTTAAACAAATATCTACGAATGGCTACGATAGTTATATTCAAATAGATATCTGCGAATGGTTACGGTAGTTATATTTAAATAGATATCTGCGGATAGTTACAATATAATTATATTTAAACAAATATCTACGAATGGCTACGATAGTTATATTTAAACAGATATCTGCCAATGGTTACGATACAGTTATATTTTAGCAAATGTAGTTATACTTAAACATATATCTGCGAATGCTTACGATAGGGTTATACTTTGACAGATGTATTTATATTTAAACAGATATCTGCGAATGGTTACAATACAGTTATATTTTAACAGATGTAGTTATATTTAAACATATATTTGCCAATGGTTACGATACAGTTATATTTAAACAGATGTAGTTATATTTAAACAGATATCTGCGAATGGTTACGACCCAGATCGAGCTGAGAAGACACTCCCGCCTGGATTCGTCATCAAGAAATCCTCCATTAAAGGGGCGGGTCTAGGGGTGTTCACTACAGAGGCTATACCGAGCAGAACTCTGTTTGGACCGTACGAAGGAGTCGTGTACAGAGATGTTGCAAACATATTTGCAGACAACGGCCACTCGTGGATGGTATGTACACCTAACATGTTCACCTAACAGTCTGAGGTGAAGGTTCGGTATAGTGTGTAAACAATTATCACCTCTGAGATGAATTTTAGCCATTATGGAATCAAAATATAACCAGGTGAGATAATCGTACAAGCATATCTCTCTTGGAAAAAAAAATGAACTGCGAATTTTGGGTGATTTTAGCAGATGAATTTTTATTTCACTTGCTAGGTGTAAAAAAATGGACTGCTTTTCGCTGTACGCTTTTCGCAGCCGGAACCAGTCATTGCTTCAGACATATCATTTTCACTTTTGGAGACACCCCGCAATCCAGTAGTGTAGTGTGTGTGTGTGTGAGGGGGGGGGGGGGGGGGGGGGGGGGGTCAACGAGGACTATGGCCTCTAAACACCACAACCGGACAAATACCGTGGTATATGCTTTCCTGTCTGATGGAAAGTGCATATAAAAAATGCCTAGCTACATTAGAAAAATGTAGCGGATTTTCTCTGTGACTACGAGTCAGAATTACTCAATGTTTGACATCCAATAGCTTGCCTCGTCTGGAATTTCCCCAGATTTATTTTATTTTGCTCATGACACCGATATTTATATTACAGGTTTTCTTCGGCGTTTTATCTTCTCTGGCTACACCCCAGAATAGCCGATGATTAATTAATCAATGTGCTACAGTGCTGTCGTTAAACAAAACAAACTTTAACAAACTTTACATGTTCGAAACAGTGACACTGATTAGTAAGTATTGGCCAAAGCACTACAGGCGAGCAATGCACCCAGTAATAATATTTTTCATTTCATCATTAATATTGCAATACTATTTTTTTCAGGTCATGATCGACGATTCATTTCACTTCGTGAACGGGCTGGATCGATCACGCGGTAACTGGTTACGCTACGTGAACACCGCACCCCAACACAAAGCCCAGAATCTGAAACAGTTATACTGCAACAGACAAGTATATATATCTTTTTCTTCTTTTTTAAATTTTGTTACTTCACTAAAAACATCTTCAATAGGATTTTATGGTAGAATAAGATGATGAAGAAGAAAATCAAAACAAAACATACAAAAAACACACAAAAACCCCCCAAAAAACAAAAACAACAACAACAACAACAACCAACCAACCAACAAACAAACAACAAAACAAAACAAACGACAATATAAAAACACAAAATCAAAATCAATAATAATTATTATTATAATACAAAGAAATGATTGCCATAATGTTCACTGATGGCGATGATAGTGATGATTTTAGTAACGAAGGTGATATTGATTTTAGTAATGATGGTGATAATGATTTTAGCAATGATGGTGATGATTATTTTAGTAATGATGGTGGTGATGATTTTATTAATGATGGTAATAATGAATTTAGGAATAATGGTGATAATAATCTTAGTAATGATGGCGATAATGATTCTAGCAATGATGGAAATAAAGATGACTATTTTAGTAATGATGGTGATAATGATTTTAGTAATAATGGTGATAATGATTCTAGTAATAATGGTCATAATGATTTTAGTAATTGTGGAAATAAAAATGATGATTTTAGTAATGATGGTGATGATGATTTTAGTAATGATGGTAATAATGATTTTAGTAATGATTGAAATAAAGATGATGATTTTAGTAATGATGGTGATGATAATTTTAGTAATGATGGTGATGATGATTTTAGCAATGATTGTAATGATGATTTTATTAATGATGGTAATAATGAATTTAGTAATGATGGTGATAATAATCTTGGTAATGATGGTTATAATGATTCTAGTAATGATGGAAATAAAGATGACGATTTTAGTAATGATGGTGATAAAATGATTTTAGTAATAATGGTGATAATGATTCTAGTAATAATGGTGATGATGATTTTAGTAATGATGGTGATAATGATTTTAGTAATGATGTAAATAAAGATGATGATTTTAGTAATAATGGTGATAATGATTTTAGTAATGGTGGTGATAATGATTCTAGTAATAATGGTGATAAAATGATTTTAGTAATGATGGAAATAAAGATGATGATTTTATTAATGGTGGTGATAATGATTTTATTAATGGTGGTGATAATGATTTAGTAATGATGATAATGACTTTAGTAATGATGGAAATAAAGATGATGATTTTAATAATGATGGTGATAATGATTTCAGTAATGATAGTCATAAACATGATTTTAGTGATGATGGTAATGATGATGGTGATAATGGTTTTAGTAATGGTAATAATGAATTTTGTAATGATTGTGATAAAGAAGACGATTTTAGTAACGATGATGATAATGATGATTTTAATAACGATGGTGATTTGCCCACCACCAGGTGTACTATTACACATCTGAACGGATTGACCGAGGAGTGGAGTTGTTTGTATGGTACGGAGACGAGTATGACATTCACCTCAACATAACCAGACACCCGACATCGTACAACGATCGCTATGATGGTAAGTATATCTATATCAACATAACCAGACACCCGACATCGTACAACGATCGCTATGATGGTAAGTATATCTACATCAAGATGACCAGACACCCGACATCGTACAACGATCGCTATGATGGTAAGTATATCTATATCAACATGACCAGACACCCGACATCGTACAACGATCGCTATGATGGTAAGTATATCTATATCAACATGACCAGACATCCGACGTCGTACATTGATCGCTATGATGGTAAGTATATCTATATCAACATGACCAGACAGCCGACGTCGTACAACGATCTCTATGATGGTAAGTATATCTATATCAACATGACCAGACATCCGACGTCGTACAACGATCGCTATGATGGTAAGTATATCTATATCAACATGACCAGACAGCCGACGTCGTACAACGATCGCTATGATGGTAAGTATATCTATATCAACATGACCAGACAGCCGACTTCGTACATTGATCTCTATGATGGTAAGTATATCTATATCAACATGACCAGACATCCGACGTCGTACATTGATCTCTATGATGGTAAGTATATCTATATCAACATGACCAGACACCAGACGTCGTACAACGATCTCTATGATGGTAAGTATATCTATATCAACATGACCAGACAGCCGACGCCGTACAACGATCTCTATGATGGTAAGTATATCTATATCAACATGACCAGACAGCCGACGTCGTACAACGATCGCTATGATGGTAAGTATATCTATATCAACATAACCAGACACCAGACGTCGTACAACGATCGCTATGATGGTAAGTATATCTATATCAACATAACCAGACAGCCGACGTCGTACATTGATCTCTATGATGGTAAGTATATCTATATCAACATAACCAGACACCAGACGTCGTACAACGATCGCTATGATGGTAAGTATATCTATATCAACATGACCAGACAGCCGACGTCGTACAACGATCGCTATGATGGTAAGTATATCTATATCAACATAACCACACACCAGACGTCGTACAACGATCGCTATGATGGTAAGTATATCTATATCAACATAACCAGACATCTTACATCGTACATTGATCTCGTACATCAACATGATCTCTATGATGGTAAGTATATCTATATCAACATGACCAGACACGTCGTACAACGACGTCGTACAACGATCTATGATGGTAAGTATATCTATATCAACTATGATGGTAAGTATATCTATATCAACATGACCAGACACCAGACGTCGTACAACGATCGCTATGATGGTAAGTATATCTATATCAACATAACCAGACATCATACATCGTACATTGATCTCTATGATGGTAAGTATATCTATATCAACATGACCAGACATTCGACGTCGTACATTGATCTCTATAATGGTAAGTATATCTATATCAACATGACCAGACACCAGACGTCGTACAACGATCGCTATGATGGTAAGTATATCTATATCAACATAACCAGACATCTTACATCGTACAACGATCGCTATGATGGTAAGTATATCTATATCAACATAACCAACCACGTCGTACAACGATCCACACACCAGACGTCGTACAACGATCGCTATGATGGTAAGTATATCTATATCAACATAACCAGACATCTTACATCGTACATTGATCTCTATGATGGTAAGTATATCTATATCAACATGACCAGACACCAGACGTCGTACAACGATCGCTATGATGGTAAGTATATCTATATCAACATGACCAGACACCAGACGTCGTACAACGATCGCTATGATGGTAAGTATATCTATATCAACATAACCAGACATCTTACATCGTACATTGATCTCTATGATGGTAAGTATATCTATATCAACATGACCAGACATTCGACGTCGTACATTGATCTCTATGATGGTAAGTATATCTATATCAACATGACCAGACACCAGACATCGTACAACGATCGCTATGATGGTAAGTATATCTATATCAACATAACCAGACATCTTACATCGTACATTGATCGCTGTGATATCTATATCAACATAACAACATCGCATCTTGTGATGTGTGGATGGAAGGGTGGGATGCCTTGACACCCCTTTGATTCTAGGGTAATATTTCTTTTAATCTATAATAGCGTTAGTATTTTACCACTAATAATAGGGGGAAAATGACTGAGGTGAAATGTCCTTGGGGTGAGACCGGGGAAATGACTGAGGTGAAATGTCCTTGGGGTGAGACCGGGGAAATGACTGAGGTGAAATGTCCTTGGGGTGAGACCGGGGAAATGACTGAGGTGAAATGTCCTTGGGGTGAGACCGGGGGAGGGGGTGACCGGGCAGAATGACCGGATGGGGGGTGGGGGGGGGGGGGGGGGTGGGGGGGGGGGGGGGTGGGGGGGGGGGGGGGGGGGGATGCCCTGATACCGAATTGGACCTCGGGTAGACTTGACAAAAAATAGTAGACCTTCCTAAGACATTGCTTATAAATTGGTTATCCATGTGTTGTTGTCAATCCTGATGTTGGCTTTTATATCGATTGTTGGGGCGAAACTGTATTTGCATTGCTGATGTGAATAATTCACTTGCTTCAACGCTAGCTACAACAAATTGAAAAAACCCCAAAAACAACAAACAACAAAACAAACAATAGCAGCTACTGTTATTGTACTTTGTGCAATTTGTTGATGCTGCTTTTCGTATGATCGCTGGCGTTATTGTTATTGTTGTTGTTCTTTTTGTTGTTACAGAAACCAAGTGGCCGTTTTTCTACACGTGTCCTAAAGAGAACTGTGCTCCGAAAACATGTTCACTGCCACCTCCCTGTACAGAGGACGATCATACAGAGCGATGCTTCGGTGGGTATCTTGAGGTGACAGTGAAGTAAATAAACCTGTACTAACAACAGTAACATAGTAAAATGGTTCATTACCCACCTCCCTGTACAGAGGATGATCACACAGAGCGATGCTTCGGTGGGTATCACGAGGTGACAGTGAAGTAAATAAATCTCCACTAACAACAATAACTGAGAAAAATAGCTCATTAGCCACCTCCCTGTACAGAAGAAGTGGCGGATCCAGAAAATCCATTTAGGGGGTGGGGTGGGGGCAATGACATGAGGCGGAATGCCAAGGGAACTTTGGGGGGAGGTCTTGGGGGGATCGTAAACAAATGAAAATTAATATATAATAAAATTATAACTGTCGCAAAATTTAGGGTGGCTCGGGGCCTTGCCCCCTTCCCCCCCCCCCCAGATCTGCCTCTGGGTGGGCATGACGAGGTGACAGTGAAGTAAATAAATCGTCACGCACATCAATAACATATTAAACGCAGCCATTAAATACTATAGTAATTATTATTACCCATATGGTTAAAATATCCAGGTACATATTAAACTTATACCTTCCACTAGAACGCAAAGTGAGATGTATCACTTCAACGTTTCACGATGACGTCATCGATTAGCGCACTACAACCTTACAAGGACGTCAACCAAACGAGTTGAGTGATATAAATTATTATCCATGATGGGTAATACATAGGATATTAAACTCGCTATCATTTCGTATCATGTTTATATTCCTCGTGAAATAATTTTTATTGTCACTCGCTAATGATACGAAATGGGAGCTCGTTTAGTATGTTATAATTATTTTAGTGTATTGTAGTAATTATTATTGTAGTGTACTGAATTAATTATTGTTTTAGTGTACTGTAGTAATTATTGTAATAGCGTACTGTATCAATTATTGTTTTAGTGTACTGTAATAATTATTGTAATAGCGTACTGTAGCAATTATTGTTTTAGTGTACTGTAGTAATTATTGTAATAGCATAATGTAGCAATTATTGTTTTAGTGTACTGTAGTAATTATTGTAATAGCGTACTGTAGCAATTATTGTTTTAGTGTACTGTAGTAATTATTATTGTAATGTACTGTATTAATTATTGTTTTAGCGTACTGTAATAATTGTTGTTTTAGTGTACTGTATTAATTATTGTTTTTCAGGGAAGTTTGACTGTGATGGACAATATCAAACTTCCACGTGTAAATTCTATGGAGATCTTAACATGATGGAGAATATCGAGGTAATCTGTTAATAGTAACACGGGACTCACAAACAGACACTTAAGTTTCAAACAAAACAAATATACACCTGGTAATTAGTTTTGACCATGTGACTAATGCTTCGCAAGTAATTGTGAACATGTTGTGAATGTTATAGCAACTCTGATCTATCAGGTCATGGTAAGAAGACTACCGTTGAGAAATAAAATATGAGGATATGGAAAGTTGAGCTCAACTGCGCCACTTTGTATCACCACTTCCTATTTCCACTAAATTAATGATTGCCCTTAAAACGATTGTGTGTTGTGACTTGAAGAGCACAAATCTTGCAGAAGCCCAGGCTAAAATGTGGTGTCAGCAGAAGAATATGGTGATTTTCGATTTCCAGTATCGCAGCCGGCAGCCATCATAGATTTGGCCCTCTGGTGATAGCCAGAACTTTTGCAAGGTCTAAAATGTCCCCGAAAAATGGTAACAGGGCAGTCAAATATAACCCCACTAGTAGCTATGCACTTAAAGAAAACTTAACGCTGAGATCGGTTCGTAAAAGGGGGCCCAGGGCCCCGTTCCACGAAGCGATTTTAACACTACGATTACCTTATGTGCTTAAGATGATCTTAGCGCTGAGATCGCTTCGTGGAACGGGGCCCTGGTGTCGAGTTTCAACGACAGTATCGCTTATTTCTGTCAGGTCCCGAGTGACGGGTCAGTTCCCGACAGAGCAATGAAAACCTTACCTCCAGCGCTAGAGATCAGAACTTCCGGTATAGAGGGCACTGGACTGGGAGTTTTCGCGCGTGAAGACATTCCAAGCCGGACTATATTTTCGGCGTATGAAGGCGTGGTGGTGATGGATCCTCACAATGAGAGAGACAACTCTTACGCGTGCAAGGTAAGGTAACTCCGTACTAACAAAAGAAAGGAATGTATGTTTTTAATAAACTCCAGTGTCTTGTTTAAACTACGATGTCGCATCCATATCTTATATAAAGTCCGAATCACATTTTAACAACTACGATAACTTACACTTCTATCTTTAATTACAGTAAGGCCAGTTTTTAGGCAGGTGCCCTGCTTCGTCATAATGTTTTTTTTAAAAGTTAAACAATCTTTTTTTTATGCATTTGCCATACGCTTTCTACCGACAACCAAACGAGCTGTGAGTAGAAGGCTCATGTACATGCAGTCTGATATGCTTTATTAACGTCTGTGGCCTACGTTTCATTACCTATCTATCACCGCCCCTTAAATTTTGAAAACGTAAGGCAAAAATACTGGCCCGTAACTTGTTGCGACTAGTATAGTTCCGCGTAAACGTTATCATCCAAATGTTTTGTGCCACCCCAGATCTATATGTTCCAAGTACAGTAGTATCTAGTAAACTAATACCAAGTTACAGAAATTTACTGATGAATTCAATTAAATTATGACAAGTCCTATCAAATAATTATGTCACGAATGGCAGCTGTGGCAGTATTAAACGTTTTATTTAAAGTTAAGTGCATTTCGAACTGGTACTGTCAGATGTTATTTGCAGTAACGTAACGTGGTCTGGAACGTGTGTGTGTGTGTGTGTGTGTGTGTGTGTGTGCGTGCGCGTCTGTGTCTGTGTGTGTGCGTGTCTGTGTGTGTGTGGGTGTGTGTGTGGGGGGGGGGGGGGGGGGTGGGCGAATATGAATTTTGATGACCCTTATATTTAAACTGTCCATGGACTCCTATGTGAAAACCTTAATATTGCACTGTACAAATTATTTCAACTCAGTGGGTTGGGCGGTGGAAGCTCATCCGAACCACAAAACCTACGCCCTTATTTGATATGCTGCAAGAATCTTGTTCTCATGTTTTTAATACTAGATTTATTTATAGAGATCAGGCGAGCGCTATATCACTGTGTTACGTCCTGCCTACCTATTTAATACGTAGTCATGTTTTTAGTATACCGACCTCGGTGGCGTCGTGGTTAGGCCATCGGACTACAGGCTGATAGGTACTGGGTTCGGATCCCAGTCGAGGCATGGAATTTTTAATCCAGATACCGACTCCAAACCCTGAGTGAGTGCTCCACAAGGCTCAATGGGTAGGTGTAAACCACTTGCAATGACCAGTGATCCATAACTGGTTCAACAAAGGCCATGGTTTGTGCTATCCTGCCTGTGGGAAGCGCAAATAAAAGATCCCTTGCTGCTAATCGGAAAGAGTAGCCCATGTAGTGGCGACAGCGGGTTTCCTCTCAAAATCTGTGTGGTCCTTAACCATATGTCTGACGCCATATAACCGTAAATAAAATGTGTTGAGTGCGTCGTTAATAAAACATTTCTTTCTTTCATGTTTTTAGTACTAAATTTATTTTCAGATTTTGGACAAGAATTCCGAAGCATTGTTTCTGATAGATGGTAAGGACAGGTCAAGGTCGAACTGGCTGAGGTACGTGAACACCGCGAGATTCGCAGATGACCTCAACGTGAAGACCGCGCAGTGTCGGGATCAGATGTATTACTACACCGTCAAACCGGTTCCAGCCGGCCATGAGCTGCTGGTGGGCTACAAACATGGTCACAATAACGCCTTCTGGTTTCAACGGCAACCGTTCTGCTGGAATCACTTACTTGATGGTTGGTATACGTATCAGTCACATTTGTTTGTGTCTCACCCCATGTCTCTGTCTGTTTGTGTCTCTGTATCTGTCTCTGTGTCTGTGTGTGTGTCTGTCTGTCTCTCTCTCGCTCTGTCTCTCTATCTCTCTCTCTCTCTCTCTCTCTCTCTCTCTGTGTCTCTGTCTCTCTCTCTCTCTCTCTCTCTCTCTCTCTCTCTCTCTCTCTCTCGCGCGCGCTCTGTCTGTCTCTCTCTCTCTCTCTCTCTCTCTCTCTCTCTCTCTCGCGCGCGCGCGCTCTCTCTCTCTCTCTCTCTCTCTCTCTCTCTCTCTCTCTCTCTCTCTCTCTCTCTCTCTCTCTCTCTCTCTCTCTCTCTCATTTTCTAGGGGTGGGACGTAGCCAAGTGGTAAAGCGCGGTCAGTTTGGGATCAATCCACATCGGTGGGCCCACTGGTCTATTTCTCGTTCCAGCCAGTGTAGCACCACTGGTATATAAAAGGCCGTGGTATGTGCTATCTTGTATATGGAATGGTGCATATAAACGATCCCTTGCTACTAATGAAAAAAATTAGCGGGTTTCTCAGACTATATACAGAGAGAATACTACACGCGTGGCCGTTAGATATCATTTATCTTACAACGTTATTAAACGAGTTGTAAGATAAATGGTACCTAACGGACACGAATATTGTATTCTATTTCCTAAATACCGGGGTATTCCGAAAAAAAGTTTTAAAATAAATTTAAATGTCTTTTCCAACGAAAACCTATCTATGACCCTTGCGCTTATAGTTAACTTGTCCGTCAGAGACAGGTCAACTTCAGGTTAAGTTGTTCGTCACGGGGTGGTCGATTCGAACTTTTTTTTTCATTGGATATTACGAAATATTTGACATCCAATAGCAGATAATTAATATATCAACAAACTTCTTTTTCTCTCTCATCTTCTGAAACTAAATCGTCATAGTATAAATTATTGGTTATAAATGTGTACATGCGTCGCTATCTTTGTAAATCTGCCAGTCGGTCTGGGATCGATCCCCGTCGGTGGGCCCATTGGGCTGTTTCTCGTTCCAGTCAGTGTACCACGACTGGTGTATCTAAGGCGGTGGCATGTGCTGTCCTGTCTGTGTGAAACAGTTTGGTTTGTTTACCGACACCACTAGAGCACATTGATTAATTAATCAACGGCTATTGGATGTCAAACATTTGGTAATTCTGACATGTAGTAATCAGAGGAAACCCTCTACATTTTTCCTATTGCAGCAAGGGATCTTTTAATCTGCACTTTCCCACAGACAGGAAAGCACATACCATGGCCTTTTGGAACGAGAAAAACCCCAAATAGTTGAATGGATCCACCGAGGTGGTTCGATCCTTCGACACGAAGCGACCCGAAGCGACCACTCAACCGACTAAGCTAAATCCCTCCCCTGTCTGTCTGTCTGTCTGTCTGTCTGTCTGTCCGTCTGTCTATGGGATGGTGCATGTAAAAGATCAATTGCCACTAATGGGAAAATGTAGCAGGTTTCCTCTCTAGAACAATGTGTTGAAAATTACCAAATGTTTGACATTCAACAGCCGATGATTAATAAATCACTGTGCTCTAGTTCAAAGGGGACATTCCTGAGTTTACTGCATTGTAAGATGTTTCCGACTAGTAAAATAACCGGTCACGGTGGCGTCGTGGGCAGGCCTTCGGTCTACAGGCTGGTAAGTACTGGGTTCGGATCCCAGTCGAGGCATGGTTTTTTTAAATCCAGATACCGACTCCAAACCCTGAGTGAGTGCTCCGCAAGGTTCAATGGGAAGGTGTAAACCACTTGCACTGACCAGTGATCCATAACTGGTTCAACAAAGGCCATGGTTTGTACTATCCTGCCTGTGGGAAGTGCAAATAAAAGATCCCTTGCTGCCTGTCGTAAAAAGAGTAGCCTATGTGGCGACAGCGGGTTTCCTCTAAAAATAGTGTCAGAATGACCATATGTTTGACGTCCAATAGCCGATGATAAGATAAGAAAATCAATGTGCTCTAGTGGCGTCGTTAAATAAAACAAACTTTACTTTACTTTACTAATAAAATATTTCTACGATCAGTGTCTGTATATTCAATGTGTTTCTGGTCGTCTTAATATTTGTAAGAAGCCCAAACTTGATTTCGTCTTCAAACAATTTCGTACGTACGAAAACAAAATATATTTTAGAAAATAAAATGAAATTTAACCTAGTACAAATATTAGAACGACCAGAAACACGTTTAATGTACAGCCACTAATATTTTATGCAGAAAAATATATTTAATATGTAATTACAATCTTGAAAATGTCTCTGTTAGTCGATAACATCTTAAAAATTGCAGCAAACTCAGGAATGTCCTTTTAAACAAAACAAACTTTAACTTTTTCTGCATGTCTGTCTTTCTCCCTGTCTTTGCGTGTCTGTCTCTCACTATCTCTTCCCTAGCTGGTGTGTCCTTTAGCCCTCCCGTTTATATGTTGACAACATATAAATAAGGGAGGGCTAAAAGACACTCGAGTTATCTCTTCCCTCGCTCACTGCTGCATTACAATTATTTAATGAAATTAAGAGTACATTATGAAAATGTTTAAATTAGAGGTATTATTTTATTTATTATTATTTTAACTGTGTATACTGTAACTTTTGTTTAGTTAGATCAACCTACTAGTTTTTATTTATAAAAAAACACATATTTTCGTTTTTAATACCGATTTCAGAAACGTGTTGGCCGTTTTTCTACTCAAAGCCTAAAGAAAGCTGTGTGAACTCTTTATGTGGAGTTTCTGACAAATCTAACGAGACAGCGCGACATTCGTAAAGACGACGTCATCGTTACATCATCACCGACTGCAACGACATTCTACCTGGCATTAAAAAAACATCGATGATAGTTTATACATGTTTATAGTTTGTTTGTTTTTTCAATTCATGAGCAATCGTATATGACCTATACCAAAATATGTTACAGACCTCCGTGTTTAGGGGCAATCATATATGACCTATACCAAAATATGTTACAGACCTCCGTGTTCAGGGGCAATGATATATGACCTATACCAAAATATGTTACAGACCTATGTTCAGGGGCAATCATATACCAAAATATGTTACAGACCTCCGTGTTCAGGGGCAATCATATACCAAAATATGTTACAGACATCCGTGTTCGGAGGCAATCATATATGACCTATACCAAAATATGTTACAGACCTCCGTGTTCAGGGGCAATCATATACCAAAATATGTTACAGACCTCCGTGTTCAGGGGCAATCATATATGACCTATTCCAAAATATGTCACAGACCGTGTTCAGGGGCAATCATTTATGACCTACACCAAAATATGTCACAAACCTCCGTGTTCAGGGGCAATCATATATGACGTACACCAAAATATGTTACAGACCTCAGTGTTCAGGGGCAATCATATATGACCTACACCAAAATATGTTACAGACCTCAGTGTTAAGGGGCAATCATATATGACCTACACCAAAATATGTTACAGACCTCAGTGTTAAGGGGCAATCATATATGACCTACACCAAAATATGTTACAGACCTCAGTGTTCAGGGGCAATCATATATGACCTACACCAAAATATGTTACAGACCTCAGTGTTAAGGGGCAATCATATATGACCTATACCAAAATATGTTACAGACCTGTGTTCAGGGAGAATGATAGAGTCATTAAACAGATGCTACATCGTTATTATTTTCTTTTTTGTTTTTTCTCATCATCCTCATCATCACCATAATCACCATCAGAACATATTAGTGCACTGGCAGACTAGGGGAAAATTTTTAGGGGACGGCAAAATCTTGCAACAGGAAAACGGATGTTGTTTGGGGGGGGGGGGGGGGGCAGATTTAGTTTTTGTATGCTGCACGATATGCTCTATATTTTTGACATCCAATAGACGATGATTAGTAAATCAATGTGCTCCAGTGGTATCGTTACATGACACACGCACCCCGACTCCACCCCCTCATGTTCATCCCACTAGGGTGCGGGAGGTGGCAAATCATTTAGTAGCCTCAAATACATCTAATCATCATTATCATCAATGTCTTTCTACATTTATAGTATTTATATTTAAAGGGACATTCCTGAATTTGCAGCAATTTTTAAGATGTTATCGACTAACAGACTTTTTAGCGACTGTAATTACATATCAAATATATTTTTCTGCATAAAATATTAGAGTCTGTATATTAAATGTGTTTCTGATCGTTCTAATATTTGTACTAGGTTAAATTTCATTTTATTTCCTAAAATATTATTTTTTCGTACGTACGAAATTATTTGAAGACAAAATCCAGTTTGGGCTCCTTACTAATATTAAGACGACCAGAAACACATTGAATGTACAGACACTGATATTCTAAACAAGAAAATATATTTAATATGTAAGTTTAATCGTAGAAATATTTTATTAGTCGGAAACATACAATGCAGCAAACTCGGGGAATGTCCCTTTAAATTTTATGTATTATGGAAAATTAACAGTCTTTCTAGTTCGTTAAGCGGGACGTAGCCCAGTGGTAAAGCGTTCGCTTGATGACCGGTCGGTCTAGTATCGATCCCCGTCGATGGACCTACTGGGCAATTTCTCGTTTCAGCCAGTGCTCCACAACTGGTATAACAAAGGCCGTGGTATGTACTATCCCGTCTGTGGGATGATGCATACAAAAGATCCCTTGCTGCTAATCGGAAAAGAGTAGCCCATGAAGCAGATGAATTCTTGAAACGAACGAGTATGGAAGGCGCAAGAAGCTAGGGGGTCTGAAATAACATTCTGCAGCCATTTCAGGGAGGTTACATTCTTAAAAGGTCTTCTGTCAATATACCAGCATCAAACATGCCGATAGCAAAAGATTTATATATTTCAATAAATTACAAAATTTTACGTCTTATTCTTATGCCGTTGACAGGCCATCACGTCAGCGACGCGTAGCATTAGCGGCGCGTATGTCGCCAGTAAAAATCTGTTTCTATGTAAACTAACAGGCAAAAGAAACTTATCACCGTGTTCAGTAGGTCCATAAAGAAAAACCAAGACAGATGTGATCTATATGATGATTATTTTACTGAAAGGAATAATTTTCCAATGTCTTTACAAAAAAGCATTGCCATATCGATAGTGCACTTGCCATAAGGCCGAGCGAAAGAGACATGGGGTCAAAAGCACTCACTTGATGCGCGGTCGGTTTGGGATCGACCCCCGTCTGTGGGCCCATTGGGCTATATCTCGTTCCAGCTAGTGCACCACGACTGGTACACCAAAGGCCGTGGTATGTGCTATCCTGTCTGTGGGATAGTGTATATAAAATATCCCTTGCTACTAATGGAAAAATGTAGCGGGTTTTCTCTCTAAGACTATATGTCAAAATTACCATAATGTTTAACATCCAATAGCCGACGAGTAAAGGGACATTCCCGAGTTTGCTGCATTGTAAGATGTTTCCGACTAATAAAATATTTCTACGATTAAACTTACATATTAAATGTATTTTCTTGTTTAGAATATCAGTGTCTGTATATTCAATATGTTTCTGGTCGTCTTAATATTTGTAAGAAGCCCAAACTGTATTTTGTCTTCAAATAATTTCGTACGTACCAAAAAAATATTTTAGAAAATAAAATGAAAGTTAACGTAGTACAAATATTATCAGAAAGACGTTTAATATACAGCCACTAATATTTTATGCAGAAATATATATATATAATATGTAATTACAGTCGCTAAAAAGTCTCAGTTAGTCGATAACATCTTTAAAATTGCAGAACACTCAGGAATGTCTTTTTAATAATCAATTACTCTAGTGGTGTCGTTAAACAAAACAAACTTCATTTTCAATGTCAACTGATTTCTCAATTTTTTTTTTTTTTTAATAATAATACAAATAAAAACATGATTGAAAATCGATTTTTTTTTTTTTAGTTCAGTATATATCAGGGCCGTAGCTAGGATTTGGTGTTTGGCGGGCGGGGGGGGGGGGGGGGGGACTGAGTAGTTAATAGTCTAAACATTCTTAAACAGTTAAGAAGAGAATTTTCTTTTAAGTTTCTATAATGCTTTCCGGATTTTTTCGGGGGGGGGGAACTGCCCCCTCCCCCCCCCCCCCGCTAGCTACGGCCCTGTATATACCCACCTTTTCAGTGCTACCCATACTTTTTAACAAAAATAAATAAATACATAAATAAATAAATAAACAAACAATAAAAACAAACCCAAAATGCATCACCGCATCAATTCTGGAACGAAGGGAATTAGCCCAGTCGTTAAGCGGTCAGCCTAGAATCCATTGCGCTATTTCTCGTTCCAACCAGTACTCCACATCTGGCGTAACAAATACCATGGTATGTATTATCCTGTCTATGGAGTGTTGCATATAAAAGATCCCTTGCTGCTAATCGGAAAAGAGTAGCCCATGAAGTGGCGACAGCGGGTTTCCTCTCTCAATATCTGTGTGGTCCTTAACCATATGTCTGATACCATATAACAGTAAATAAAATGTGTTGAGTGCGTCGTTAAATAAAACATTACCTTCCTTTCTTCCTTCCTTCCTTCCTTCCAGTTCTGGAACTTTTGGTTTTGCCAAATGAATATATTATTAGTTTTATTCCCATACAGGGGTGTGATGTAGCCCGGTGTCCCAGTTTCAAATTCCTCCCGTATTCAAGTTACTCCCCGGTAATTTGAACCTAGTTTCAGATTACCGGGGGTTGTTTGAACCTAGTTTCAGATTACCGGGGGTTGTTTGAACCTAGGTTCAGATTACCCCCGGGGTAGTTTGAACCTAGTTTCAAGTTACCCCCCCCCCCCCTTAGTTTCAAACGACCCCCCGGGGGTAGCCTGAAACTGGGGGTAACTTGCACTTATATGGTAGTTTCAAATTACTCCAAGTTTCGGATTAACCCATTTAATATCTCAAACTAGACGGCGATTCATGAACGTGTTGTGAATTAGACTAATTTTACATAGTGATATTTCCTGGGGAGAAAAATGGCGAGTGACTGAATCATTGTTTAACGTCCATGTATATACACAGACGACGTGATGTCGACGCAGAAGGGGCTATACGTAAAATATAATAGGACAGACATATTATGTGTTCTATTATTTACGTATTGACTATTAACAGTTTATATCTGAACTTAGGTAGTAGTATACAAGAAATAGAGATTGTATTCTCGAAATATTTGCTTAAACATAAATTCTGATATCCACTCTATCTAGGTTTCCATACTTTTTATGCAAAATATGTGTTCGTGTAATATGAATTTTCATATTTTATAGGAATACTTAATATATATATCAACGTTTCGATGTAAAAAATATACCCTATTTGTGAAAATTTACTGGTTGTTGGGTGGGGGTAATTTGAAACTACGAGGGTTACTTTATACCTAGGTTCAAATTACCCGGGGGAGTAATTTGAACCTATTACACCAGTGCTAAAAGCGTTTGCCTGATGCGCGGTCGGTCTAGGATCGATCTCCATCGGTGGGCCCATTGGGTTATTTCTCGTTCCAGCCAGTGCACAACAACTGGTATATCATAGGCCGTGGTATGTGCTATCATGTTTATGGGATGGAGCATATGAAAGATCCCTTGCTACTAATGGAATAATGTGGCGGGTTTCCTCTCTAATACTATATGTCAGTATCACCAAATGATTGACATCCAATAGCTAATGATTAATAAATCGGTGTGCTGAACAAAACATTTTTTCCCCTGTTTTTAAAATTCCAATTATGTCTGTCTTTTTGTTTGTTTCTTTCTTTATGAGAGCTTGATACAGTCGGTTCGAATCCCGTCAGTGTACACATTGTATGTGTATTACTATACATATGCATGTTTCTTGGAAAACATTATTAACAGCACGTGAAAACAATAACAGTAGCGCTGCTTTATTATCCTTCTTAGTATATATAGAATCATTATAAACAGTAATAATTAGTGATGATAATAATAATTTAAAAGATTCAAATGACACACACACACACACACACACACACAGCATACTCACACACACACACACGCACACACAGAGGCGCACGCGCACACACATACATATACACACAAATACACAGACACATACGCACGCACACACACACATACAAAATACACATACACACAGAGACAATCACAGACATACACACAAAACACACAAACACAGACACATGCGCGCACGCACACACACACAGACTCGCGTGCACGCACAAACACACACACACACACACACACACACACATACGCGTGCGCGCGCTCACACACAAAACACACACGCTAAACAATAGCAGTAGTAAAGTCCCTGTAGTGATTTGGTTTTAAGTACATCAGCGGCAGGCCCATTCATCTGAGACGACGACGTGGTTTTGGAAGCAGACGTTAACCGCCGCCACCGCCATCTCCGTGATTTGTGGTGATGTCTGTGGCGCACGTTGTCACTGGGTTGTATTGGCTGACGTTCAACAACGCTAGTGGCAATCAGCTGAATGATGGGGCTTCTAGAATAACGTTACGAGTCTGCAAAGAAACGCAAAGACATGACCAAGAACATACACATACCAAGCATACACTAATAACTTGGTGAAAGCTTAGTGTTCTTCAGTAAGATGTAAGAACTGGAATTTTAAGGTGTATATTTTTAAAGTTAGTAGCAAATGATCTGTGGTACAACCATTAACCCCGGTTTTATTAGTACTGATATCGTTATTTCATTTCAACTTATTTTTGTGCTTATATCCAATTAAGGTTCAAGCACGCTGTCCTAGGCACACATTCAGCTATCTGGGCTGTCTGTCCAGGACAGTAGGTTAGTTGTTAGTTGGTTAGTGGTTAGTGAGAAAGAAGAGGGTGTAGTGGCAGTACACCTACCCATTGAGCTCTTAAGAACTCGCTCTGGGTTGGAGCCGGTACCGGGCTGCGAACCCTGTACCTACCAGCATGTAGTCCGATGGCTTAACCACTGCGCCACCGAGGGCGGTTTGATACTGTTAATGCATTAATGAATGTACTCGCTACCAAGTATGTATGAAAGTGGTCGGTACGGATACGTGGGAAAACTGGCATCTACAAAAACATAAGCGTACGAGACAGGGAGCAGTCAGTGGCGGGTTGGGGAGTAGTGCCCAAGCCCCCCTAAATTTTGCGACAGTTATAAGTTTATTATATATTAATTTCCATCCCCTCCAAACCTCCACCAAAGTTTTCTTGGTATTCCGCCTCATGTGATTGTCCCCCCCCCCCCCTTCTAAATTTTCTGGATCCGCCACTGGCAGTGGTAACTACCCTCCCCCTCCTTAAATTCTGACAAAAAAGATAGCAATATTCGGGCAAAATTAGCTTTCCTGAATCCTTTTCACCATCATTCTACCAATTAGTTATGCGGGTTTTTTGACAGGGCGGACGGGATTGTACACCCCTCCAAAATCTGTAGTTCCCGAGGTGCGTATGCCCTGTTAAAATACCGCGTAACAAATTTATTCCCTTTTAGATATCTGATTTATAATATATATTTTTTTTTTTACACTAACACACATTTTGAATTGTAATATATTTTAATAACATAACATGTCATCAAATTCCTACAAAAAGGTATTGGATATGTTTCTAAAAAATAACTATGGAAGATATTTGCAGCTTTTTTGTTGTTAGCTTCTTGGGTATTAAAGCTGTATCCTAAGCGAACGCAAGCGACGCGATCGATACGATCGATTATTTTAGAAAGCATTGCTTTCAATTGCCGCTCGCTCCAGCCAGTGTACCACGACTGGTACATCAAATGCCGTGGTATGTGCTATCATGTCTATGTGATGGTGCATATAAAAGATCCTTTGCTGCTAATCGAAAAAGAGTAGCCCATTAAGTGGCGACAGCGGGTTTCCTTCCTCAATATCTGTGTGGTCCTTAACCAAATGTCTGACGCCATACAACCGTAAATGAAATGTGTTGAGTGCGTCATTATATAAAACATTTCCTTCCTCTTCCTTCAGTTGGCGCAGTTATCTGTCGCGCCATACGCGTGCGGTTAGGATACGATTGAAAACAAAAAGTTTGTTTTGTTTAATGACACCACTAGAGAACATTGATTATATAGGACGTCAAACATATGGTCATTTTGACAAAGTCAAAGAGAGGAAACCCGCTACATTTTTTTTTTCATTGCTAGGGATATTTTATATGCACCATCCCACAGAGAGGATAGCACATACCACGGCCTTTGTTATACCAGTCGTGGTGCACTGGCTGGAACGAGAAATAGGCCAATGGGCCCACCGACGGGGATCGATCCCAGACCGACCGCACATCAAGCGAGCGCTTTACCACCGTGCTACTTCCTTCGGCGATTGACGTAAACATTCTGTCAAAAGCAGAGACCCTAGGTAATTCGTACGGGAATCGCACGGATGTACAATCTTTTAGTCGCACCGCAGTTGTACGAAAAATCGTTCAAGTGAGAACTGGGCTTCAGGGAAAATATTTTAACAAGAACACCCGCAGCCGGAAAAATATTTATCGGGTTGTACTAATTTTTAGAACCTGTAAAGAGGCATGTCAAGTTATTACTCTAAATATTTTCGTGATAATTAGTCCAAGTTCTAACACGGTAACTGATGACGCAGTGATATAAGCTAGCATTAGCTTTTAATACACAAAAATCTACACTCTTGGGCATTTTGGGGGCCAAACATGCACAAGAAATCTTTAAATAAAGAGTTGTGGTATTCCCATAACAAATTTAACCAGAGAGGCGTGGAAAAAATACGGTCGGTCTCATCCGCAGTTTGTATTTTCGTACAACCAGTCAAGGAAAATGACGTCACATTTTGTACACCCCGGCAAATGCTGTATTTTCCTGCAAATGACACGGTGTATTTGTATGCATTAGCTATTGACCAATCAAAACACACTGAAATTTATCTAAAAGGTATCAACAGTTGTAATACAAGGAACGATGCGTATTGAATCGTGTGCAACCCTATATTGACGTTTGGCAGTAATGCTAACAAGAATAAGTATTGCTATCCAGATTCGGGCATTTGCGTTCAATTCGGGTAAAAATCAACCTGACACCCCTCCCAACCCCCACACCCCTAAAAATGGGAACCCGTACGCCTATGCTACAAAATAAGATACATTTTCAGTGTTCCTTTAAGATAATACTTTGAAAAGATGACACAGAAAAACAGACGTCTCCAGTAACAGACGAAAATAGCTTTTCTTTAGGGCCATTTTAAAGTTTACTGCCATTTTAACAACTAAAATTAAAATAATAAAAACATGCAACGGCCTTTGATATACCAGTCATGGTTTACTGGCTGGAACGAGAAATAGCTCAGTGGGCCCACCGACGGGGATTGATCCTAGACCAAGTACGCATCAACAGAGTGCTTTACCACTGGGATACGCCCCCCCCCCCCCCCCCCCCCCCCATAAAGAGAAGACGGGCTTCACTAAGTCGGTAGAGCGCTTGCCTGGGTGCTTGCATTATAGGATGAAATCACCTCAGTATACCCATTTTCTGATTGTTTTTCACTTTGTTCCAACAAGCATATAAAAGGCTGTGGTACGTGCTGTCCTGTCTGTGGAAAAGTACATACAAAAGATTCATGGCTGCTAATGGGAAAATGTACCAGGTTTCCTCGAACATGACGTGTCAAAAATTACGAAATGTCTGACATCCAATAGCCGATGATTGATAAATCAATATGCTCTAGTGGTGTCGTTAAACAAGGTTTTTTTTTTTTTAATTAACTCACACAAAGACAATGCCCATAATCGCCAATGCAGTGGACTCCAAACAGGAAGCTTGACCTGCAACATATGAAAGGTTAATCATGTAATATCAGGGCCGTACCCTGATCAAAATCCATGGGGGGGGGGGGGGGGGGGGGGGGAGGGCACTACTTTTTATAAACAAATGAAACACTATACAAATTAAACCATGTGTATGCTATTTTCTGGAGTAAAAAAAGAAAAGAAGAGAAAGTGAGATTCTCAGGGGGCAACTGCTCCCCCCCCACCCCCCTTGCGCCCCGGAGGGTACGGTCCTCAATATTATATTTTATTATAAGAACTTTACATCAACTGGGACTGGAATATATACCGAACTGGAAACACCTTATAATGAAAATAGAAACATTTGTTTCTGTACATTAATCCAATCCAATATATTTTAACATGCTCATATACCACTGGAGTTTTGAGCATGTCTATCCCGGGTCCCATCTCTGGATAGCCAGTGGCCCGGCCCGGGACAGACTGTATTATTAAGCAAATAATATTCGACCAGGCGAGACAGACTCTGTCAATACAGTTGCATACAACTACGTAATGTGGCAATCTTTAGAAATATTCAGCAGGTAGTATAATAATGATAGGATATTATAACGAGCTTCCGTTTCGTATCATGTTTGTGTACTGAGTGAAATAATTTGAAATTGTCACGACCTTTAGCGAGTGACACTGAAAATTATTTCACGATGGACATACACATGATACGAAATGGTAGCGAGTTTAATATCCTGTTCACTGGCGTAGGAAGCGGGGGAGGGGGGATATTTTCAGATATTTTGCTTTATATTTGCTTTATAATAGTGTAAAAGTGTGTAAATATAAAAGTGTGCCACCCACCCCCACTTTTTGGCACCTTCCTACGCCACTGCTATTTATTACCCATAATCGATCAATCATAATTTATACCACTCAACTCGTTTAGTTGACGTTTCTGTAAGATTGTAGTGCGCCAATCGATGACGTCATCGTGTGACGTCGAAGTGTTACGTCCCACGTGACGTTCTAGTGGGACGTATTACTTTGCTATGTAACAAGATAGTTTTGACCATGTGGGTAATACAAGGCAATTTCAACCCAAGGGACGAAATGTGTCTGGTATGGACGAAAGATTTATGTAGCACCGTGCAACAATTGGGTAATTATGTCCAGTGGGCAACAAAATACCGTTTATTACCCCAGCGGTCACTCATAACAGGTAAAATATTTCCCATATTTTCGCAGTGAGAAATATTCTGCATTGGTCTAACGAACACTACTATTGGACGATTTGACGCTTACAAACCAAAGACCTTATCGGTACTAAATATGATGTCAACACGATTTGGCAAAGACACAAAATGACGTCATGTAGTTTGAAGTGTTTGCGTTTACGGCTGTCTGTTTTGGGTGTTAAATTTATAACAAAATGTCGTTTTAATACAATTCAGTATATATATTTTAGCAGAATAAAAATAAATTTTGTTTTTTAAAATTATCTATGAACGTGAATAAATTACAAAGTTATAGTAATTCTCAGAACTGAATAGCTGAGGTAATAAATAGAATAACAAACTCGGTACCAGTTATTATCAAATTTTTGTCCCTCGTAAAATAATTTTCATTTGTCATTTGACAACTAATTTCACTCGGGACATAAATTTGATAATGACTGGGAACTCATTTATTATCTTCTCTATATACAAAGACTACTTACTTGCTTTTACGACTTTCCTGAGCCCTAGAAAATAACCGTGAAAACTAAATTGTCAATGTCAAATTATATTTAATATATATGTAAGTGATCAATGCGTGCGTGTGTTCGTGCGTGCGTCCATTTTATGTTTAACCATGTGTATGTGAACCAGAGAGAGAGAGAGAGAGAGAGAGAGAAGAGAAGAGAACGAGAGAGAGAGAGAGAGAGAGAGAGCATACACACACACACACACACACACACACACGTACAGCTATGCACGTACACACAAATACACATACACCCACGCACCACAGACAAACACACGAACACATACACACATGCATTTTGCCTTAACGAAAACTAGTAAAGCTAAAGAAATATCGTCGGGCCTGCTTGTTACCGTTCGGTACAACACAACATGCTAAGTCGTTAAGACTTCTTACCTGCTCTGTTGCCTTTCTTCAGACCTAGAAAATAACCGTGAAAACAAAATTCTGAATGCAAATTGATCTTTAATATACAAGTAAGTGGTGCGTGCATTTGTATGTTTCCCCATGTGTATGTGTGTGTGCACGAGAGAGAGAGAGAGAGAGAGAGAGAGAGAGAGAGAGAGAGAGAGAGAGAGACAGAGAGAGATAGAGATAGGCACACACAGAGAGAGAGAGAGAGAGAGAGAGAGAGAGAGAGAGAGAGAGAGAGAGAGAGAGTACACACACTCCTCCATGCAGTAATAGAAATCAGCATAATTTTTTACTTGTCCACAGGGGCGAGCAAATGTGAAAATCTACTTGTCCACCAATATTTAAATTGTCCAAATGTGAAAACTTATAGGGCAGGAAGTGGATAGAGAAGGAAAAGTTCAAGATGGGGGGAGGGGGAGGGGGGAGGGCACCGTTAGTGCGATGATCATGGGGATGAACATACAGACGTGGTTCGCCTGAGTGCATTTTTAATTTCAACTATTAAAATACGACATTTAAGCCAATTAAAACAAACCTTCTTCTCTACTTCCAAAAATATTATAACCGAATAGTTTTCATAAATGTACTCCAAGTCAACATATAGTTTGTTTAAATTATGAATGTCATTAATGTTGAGTCCCGCATTTGTTCCCGGGGCGGGGGTGAAGGTTACTATAGGTGTATAGAAAACATTTATTTAAAGTTGGTAATTTCTTTGACAAATGTTGTGGGAAGGTTACTTGTAAATTTGGGTATTCTGACTCACCCACCCACTCCCTACCCCCGGGACATGAGGGTTGGGGCCCAAGAGAGAAACATTAAGGTAATTAAAAATAAAATAAAAACATGACCAATTCCAACCAAATATTGTTGGAAGCACATGGAAAACTAAATTTATGAATTTGGGCATTCTGACAGCCGCCATTCCTCCGCCCCCCGCCCTCCCCCTCCGGTGGCGTAAGGTGTCGTTACATCAGAATGGGTCATGCCGTCGTGTACGGATGTTGTATCCTATCATTCGGTCTGTTACAGTTTGAGCAGTGATGTGCATCTGATGGGCAATAATGGTGGCTGATAGAAATCGGTTGTAAGTTTCACACCAGCACATATTATTTAAAATTTATCCCGATTTATTTTGCTGAACAGTACTGAAAATATGCCAGTCACCACTACGCTAGTTTATATAAACAGGAAATAGGCCTAGTCTATGCAAAAAAGTAAAGGTTGTTTTATTTAACGACGCCACTAGAGCACATTGATTTTTTTTTATCTTATCATCGGCTATTGACGTCAAACATATGATCATTCTAACACTGTTTTTTAGAGGAAACCCGCTTTCGCCACATAGGCTACTCTTTTACGACAGGCAGCAAAGGGATTTTTTATTTGCGCTTCCCACAGGCAGGATAGCACAAACCATGGCCTTTGTTGAACCAATTATGGATCACTTTTCGGTGCAAGTGGTTTACACCTACCCATTGAACCTTGCGGAGCAAAAAAAAGAAAGAAGTGTTTTATTTAACGACGCACTCAACACATTTTATTTACGGTTATATGGCGTCAGACATATGGTTAAGGACCACACAGATTTTTTTAGAGGAAACCCGCTGTCGCCACATAGGCTACTCTTTTACGACAGGCAGCAAGGGATCTTTTATTTCCGCTTCCCACAGGCAGGATAGCACAAACCATGGCCTTTGTTGAACCAATTATGGATCACTTTTCGGTGCAAGTGGTTTACACCTACCCATTGAACCTTGCGGAGCACTCACTCAGGGTTTTGAGTCGATATCTGGATTAAAAATCCCATGCCTCGACCGAGATCCGAATCCAGTACCTACCAGCCTATTGACCGATGGCCTAATCACGACGCCACCGAGGCCGGTTGCCTAATCTATACATGAACAATAACAGACTGTCACATTTTACTGTGACATTTAAGTTGTATACTCACTTTTCCAAAAATATAATTCCAAAAACACTTGATTTCTTCAGTTCATTTCAACTTATTTTTCGTGATTATATCCAATTAAGGTTGAAGCACGCTGTCCTGGGCACACACCTCATCTATCTGGGCTGTCTGTCCAGGACACTGAGTTAGTTGCTGGTGGTTACTGAGAGACATGAGGATGTAGTGGTCTTACACCTACCCATTGATTCGTTAAAACTCGCTCTGTGTGGGAGCCGGTACCGGGCTGCGAACCCTGTACGTACCAGCCTTATGTCCGATGGCTTAACCAAAACACAGTTTTAGCCATTTAAGCGTATGTTTGCTGTCAAATTGCGCACTGCTGACGTTACACTGCACCCCGCCTACACTAGTGTGTGTCGGGCATTAGTACTTACTGAAGATCTGCAGCTGGTACGTGTTGCTGCGCGTGCGCGCCGCCTCGAGCTGACACCACCAGTCTGTGACGTCACGCTGCTGTACGTCGTGTATTCGAAGACTGTACATCTTGCTCACAGATGATGCGTTGTCGGTTCCCAGCCCACACCACACAGAGTAGCCGGCAGGCGGAGGCAAACCTTTTCCCTCTGAGCATTTGTCGCTTGCCTGGTGGAGCGAGGCAAACACGTCCCCCGCTGCTGACGCCGTCTTCTTGTAAAAGAGGATGCGGTCGTTGACGTGTTCCGTATTGCTGACAGTGCAGGTGACTCGGAAGGCCTCGTTCAGGTGAGCCTGGTCCAGAGATCCTTCGAAATGGAGAGATCCACCTGCAAGGTGAAAAATACAGTTTGTTTTGTTTAATGATACCACTAGAGCACATCGATGTTTTTTAGTCATCGGCTATTGGATGTGAAATATTTAGTCGTAGTAGTCTAATGGAACTAATACAACAAAAATAATAACAGCGACAGAAGAATGTAACTGTTCAATAGCTCTTTATATAGTTTATTACCACGACTTCACTCACTACCCCAGCAGGAGAAAACCCAAACCAACCCCCATCCCCCACCAAAAAACACCCAACAACACCAAAACAACAACCCAACAACACACGCACTGTCCCCTAAACAAACAACAGAAAAAACAAACAAAAACCAAACACCCACCATCGCATAAAAACAAAACAAAACAAAACAAAAAATCCCCCAAACCTCACAAAATAAAAAAAAACCCACACAAAGACAAACCACACAACCATTACCACGACGACGACCACCAAACAAAAATGTCCTGTGAACTTACTCATCACGTCCAGCTTTATCTTGTTGCTTGGAAATGCCTCGTCCCCATTAATTTGCATGGGCGTGGTTCTGGCAGCACAGAACACCTTCTGACCGTGGTGTACTGGACGGGCCGTGTACGTGAAATTGACTGTCGAGGTCCTGTCCACGGTGACCAGCGGTCCCGAAACGCCCGTCAGTGTCTGTACAGTTTCCGGCGACACCTCCCTGTGCCACGTCACCTGGGAGTCGTTGACAGGTGGCTTGGCGTCTCGTATGACGCACGTGAACTCGACTGAAGTCAATCGCAAGATGTTAAAGGAGCTGCGTACCGACCCAGATACCATCAACTCAATGCTATTTATGGGATCTGAAACGTAGAGAACCGTTACATGGGAAAAAGGAAAGGAATGTTTGTTAAAGGTACTTTAGTCACAAAACGGTCTCCCCCCCACCCACAACAAAACCAAAACAAAACAATATGTGTTATAGGTGTAATCTTAAAGCTGCATAATTTTGACCTCCCATCAAGATTATGCACATCATTGTTTTAAAATATTAATATTATATGTTCACCAATTTACAAACTTAATTTACTGGTTGAAGAAAAAATATATTGCATTCCTAGTCTAGAGATCGCAGTGGAAAACCAAAAACTTAATTTTGATAATACTCACTATTATTTCAATTGATTGGTTCTCCGTTATATATAATACGTTGTCAAAATTTAGAGCAACCAGTCTATTAAAATAAAAAGCATTCGGAATACTTCAGCAGATTTCGTTTACGAAATACAGTTACATTGGAAGTGCTCGATTGGGAGATCTAAATTCAATGGTAACTATTATTAAAACTCCCACCAAATGAGTACAATTGAAACAAAAGCCCTATATGATTGTTGAGAATAGTTTCATCCCATAAATTGTGTACAATAGTGCTGCATTTGCCATCTTTGATTATGTCCATGCAAAGTCCAGGTCGGAAATTGTTAGAGTGCAATCGGAGCTGAATGTGTTGATCGTTTGGAATTCTGATTAGATCTATTCTAATTTTTAGAATTATCCATTCTGTTCGAATGTTTATATCGTTTGATCATGTGGGCTTTTTTGGGTTGGTTGTTTTTTGTGTGACAGTAATCTGATAAAAGGATTGTGTAGTCCAGCTCTGTAGGGTCCGCTAGTGTTCGCCTGTCCACTAGTGTAACAATGAACACTAGCGGTTGCAATGTTGACCGCTAATGTAACAATATGAACACTAACGGAACGGTCGACAATGCAACCGTTAGTGTTCACAAAATTGACGTTAACACTAGCGGTTGCAATGATGACCGCTAGTGTAACAACGTGAACATTAATGGTTAACTATGTACAATGTCGACCGTTAGTGTTCATATAACTGGTTTTGATGTTGGACATTATTTTGATTTAGTCAATTTATATCAATGAAATGCGAAAGAAACATCACATCGTATTCAATATCGTACTGCAACAAATAATAAAAAAATAAATAAGAGAGAATTTAAGGGTGTTTTAGTCAATAGCCGATGATAAGATAAAAATCAATGTGCTCTAGTGGCGTCATTAAATAAAACAAACTTTACTTTTTCAAGGGTGTTTAGTAGTCCTCTACCAGCCTAACCGGAGGGGACTATAGGTTTTGTCTCCAACATATGTCAGTCTGTCCGTCAGCCTTTTCCTAGACTTTTCTTTGCAATGCGTCAAGATAATGAGCTGGAAGTTTGTATATATCATGTGGAGTTACAGACACAGTTTGAGTTTCATGACAGGATTATGGTCCTTGAAGATAGAAGATATTAGAATATTAGAACACTTGTGAAAAGGACACCCCAGCGTACTGTTTTTCCAGAGGCTGTTATGTGTCAAACATATAAGGCAAATCCCCAAAAATTCTGTACGAAAGTAATAATATAGACACAGTGCACCGGACTATAACAGCCTTGACATTTAAAGATGGCATGGTAACACTGTTTTAATTTATTCACATACTATATGAATTTTAGTTCTAACAAATGCGCGTATTCTTTTGTATATCTGCAACTGGCAAGTGGTATGCGCTGTTCTATCTATGGGAAAACACATGTAACAGACCCTTGGTACTATTAAAAAACGAATAGACTATATTATGGCGGCAATGGTTTCTTCTAATGTCGCAAAAATACGCTATATTTGACACCTATTAGCTGCTGAATAAACAGCAACAAAACTTTCTTTTGATTCAGATAATATTAAAATATACCTTACTAAATAAGTATATTTCAGAAATTTACAGGTATTATTTAAGAATTGAATGGTATATTGTTGATGTTATGTGGGTAAAACGGTTTTGATTTTCATCAGCGTATGCACTTCAAAAACATAACATTCAATTTTAATAATTCAACATACATTAATATTTCAGCAATACAACAATATTTTGAACACTATTCCACAATTATTTGCAATAATACTCTAATATTGTGGATACCCTTATGTATTTCATTGTTTATGATCATGGAGGTATGGATGTCATTTGTTTTTACATCACGTAATGGCAATGTGTTCAAACCAAACATTTGTAACAAATCGTAATTTCAAAATGAAGCTCCGTTTTGTTTAATAATGTATTATTTTTTTCTGCAAAATAATTTACTTGTAGTTGTTTGTTTTTTAATTTATGTACCATGAACATTATTCTTTCTTTTTGAAAAACAACAACAACAACACAATTGTTTTGCTGGAGTGTCGTTTAAAGCATTCCTTTCCTTTTAATTCCAAGTAGGATAGGCTACATCTGAAACAATCGACATCAAAATGTTCCAGTACCACACATCAAAGACATCAGAAGAAATCAATGCCGCCAATATAGCTTGGATTTTTTAGGGATGGGGAATAGCGGCAATAAAAAAAACATAGGGGTAGGGGAGTGGGCACTACCCCAAACGGCTACACCTGGGGCATGTGAACTAATTAATTAATATTTGCATTAAAGACGATCCCAGTACAAGATATACGTTACAACGTGTCAACAAATTCTTCAGTGCTATAGTAAATGAAACTGAAACCCCAAGAATATATATATCCAGTTCAACATTACCCAGTGTTCCAACACCCATTAGCGAGCAGCGGCTAATTCGTACCTTTGGCAGAGGAAGCGGTGTAGTTTTATGTTTAAGGGAAATTATTAGAAACACACAATGGAACAGAGCATGGCTGTTTCTTAGAGAAGAACAAAACAGATGGTTCAGTATTGAAAATATTTGTTGGTCTCGTCGACAGTATTAACTTGAAACCTGTCGCTGTAATGATTATGCTAATAAAGATGTAAAAAAATGTTTAGTTAATTAATTTTATAAATTAATATAAATATATCAAACCTGATGATGATTATGAAACCGTCTCTGGGATGGTTTGAAATCTGTACTAGTTACCATCTTTGAACACGGTCATCTAACCACTAAGCTATCAAGATGGCTCTTGCAATATGGTTGGGTTCGAACCAAGTACCTATCAGCTATGAACATGATGATCTACCCACTAAGCTACTTAGATAGAGCTGGTGATTAAGACACCAACATAGCCTCTGGTTGGGTTCGAACTCAGTACCTATCAGTTATGAACATGATGATCTACCCACTAAGCTACTTAGATAGCACTGGTAATTATAACATCCACATAGCCTCTGGTTTGGTTCGAACACAGTACCTATCAGTTATGAACATGATGATCAACCCACTAAGTTATTTAAATGGCGCTGGTAATTAAAATGCCCTCTCCCGCCCTGGGTAGACCCTTGGGACTCGTCCTTTGAAGACGGAGTCTGTACCCATGGGGGGCATGCTTGAACCTTTGGTGGACATAAGCATGGTAAAATATTGTCCTGTCCTGTCCTAAAACGCCCAGACAGCCTATCGCTGGGTTCGAAACAAGTATCTACTGGTTTTGAATCCAGTTATCTATCCAATACACGGACAAGAATATTCAATAATTAAATTAATTAATTGCTGTTCTAATCGTTGGCGTTGTTACACTAACGGTCGATGTAGTAAAATTAGTCGACTGTGTTGACTGTTACTTAACATTTTAAATTATTACACTAGCGGTCAACATTGCAACCGCTAGTGTTCATTGTTACACTAGCGGACAGGTGAACACTAGCGGACCCTACACAGCTCCCTGTTTTTTGGGGGCCCGTTTCGATGTATTTGACGAATGCCCATCAGTACGTACATCAGTACGTACATCATTGAAATTTACAAGGGGGGGGGGGGGGGGGGGGGGGGGGAGTAAATAAGCGTATGTCACATTCAGTACTATACCAAATAACTTCCGGCTGGGTCAAAGTTTGAGGTGCACTGAACTTTTGATAGAAAAGTTCAAATCAGATCTTGTGATTGGTTATGAATGTGTGTGTATATATATACATACATATATATATATATATATATATATATATATATATATATATATATATATATATATATAAACCAACCCCACCAACCCCTAAAGAACAAAAATAACAAGGAAAAACAATTCCACCCAATCACCGCCCCCTAAAAAACCCACCATTAAACAAAACAAAACAAAACAAAAAGCCAAGAAACGATGCCCCCAACCCGAAACAATAAACAAAAATCAAAAGTCAAAACCTACCACCACTACCACAATGACCATCAAGAACAACAACAACAACGTCTTGTGCACTTACTCATCACGTCCAGCTTTATCTTGTTGCTTGGAAAAGCCTCGTCCCCATTTATTTGCATGGGCGTGGTTCTGGCAGCACAGAACACCTTCTCACTGTGGTGTTCTGGACGGGCCGTGTACGTGAAATTGACTGTCGAGGTCCTGTTCACGGTGACCAGCGGTCCCGAAACGCCCGTCAGTGTCTGTACAGTATCCGGCGACACCTCCCTGTGCCACGTCACCTGGGAGTCATTGACAGGTGGCTTGGCGTCTTCTATGACGCACGTGAACTCGACTGAAGTCCATCGCATGATGTTAAAGGAGCTGCGTACCGACCCAGATACCTTCAACTCGACACTGTCTACGGGATCTGAAACAGGTATGTTTGTTAAAGGTACTTTTTCTACCAAAAGAAGGTGTGTTTTTTTTCTCAGAAAAATGATGCATTAAAGGCATTAAAGGCGTTGCATAATGAAGGCTCTCCAACATAATTATTCAAACTTTTTCTTTGAAATGTTAACATTATATGTTTAACCATAAACCTGTAAATATTTATAAACTTAATTTACTGGTTGGCTAAACATATCTATCTATCTATCTATCTATCTATCTGTATATATATCGCATTCCCGGTCTGGAGCTTGCAGCGGTAAGACGTATTTGTTTCACATGTGCACATTGCACCTACACTTTAAATTTGCATGGTCACCCCAGACATGTGAAAACATCTTCAAGCAAATCAAAAACGTATCTTGTGTCACCCACCTGGTGACCAAAATGTTTAGCATATTTTAAATATACGGTTAATTTGACCCACGGTGAGAGAGAGAGAGAGAGAGAGAGAGAGAGAGAGAGAGAGAGAGAGAGAGAGAGAGAGAGAGAGAGAGAGAGAGAGAGAGAGAGAGAGAGAAGAAGAAGAAGAAGAAGCCCACTGTCGATGCACCTACTATTTCATCCAAACAAGTAGCAAGGGATCTTTTACATAATAATTAAATACTAATTAAAATAATAATAATAATGATAATAATATTAATAACAATAATAATAATAATAACAATAATAATACTAAAGTAAAAGATATATAAAAAAGAAATAGAATAATAAAACACCACTGCCCCACCCCCTAAAGAATAAAAACAACCAGAAAAACCAACCCCAACCACCCAAAGACCCCTCAAAAAAAAAAGAAAAAAAAGAGAAGACAACAAACTATGCCCCCTCCCACCAATCCCCCCCCAAAAAAAAAGAAAAAAAAAGAAAAAGAAAAAAACAACAACAAACAAACAACAACAACAACAACAAAAAAACACCCCAACAACAAACAAACAAACAAACAAAAAACCCAGCATGACCACAATGTCCATTAGCAACAATAATGCACTGTGCACATACTCATCACGTTGATCTCTATCTTGTTACTTAGAAAAGCCAGATCATGATTAATTTCCATGGGCGTGGTTCTGGCAGCACAGAACACCTTCTGACCGTGGTGTTCTGGGCGGGCCGTGTACGTGAAACTGACTGTCGAGGTGCTGTCCACGGTGACCAGCGGTCCCGAATCGCCCGTCAGTATCTGTACAGTATCCGGCGACACCTCCCTGTGCCAGGTTACCTGGGAGTCATTGACAGGTGGCTTGGCGTCTCGTATGACGCACGTGAACTCGATTGAAGTCCATCGCATGATTTTAAAGGAGCTGCGTACCGACCCAGATACCTTCATCTCGACGCTGCTCATGGGATCTGAAACGTAGAGAACCGTTTCATGTAAAAAAATAAAGGAATGTTCGTTAAAAGTACTTTGCCCACAGATGGTTCCAACTCCATCTGTTAGAAGACTCACTATACAGCGTGACAATGCTTAGTTTGCTTAAGGCTGTTGCACACATATTTAACAGTGACACGTCACAGCAACAGGCCACACAACAGCAAAGTAATGAGATTGTGTGGTGTGGCCTCGTGTGCGAGATCAAAGTCACTACACAAAACGTTGCTTTGGTGTTGCGTAGCGATAGGCAATGCGTATGGAACGAATTGGAACATGTTCTGTTTCGTGTAACACGTTGTGATGTTGTAGCCAATAAGAATATGGGCAAACGTACATAAAATAGTGGTTCTTTCAGATGAAGATATGGATAAACTGATTGAGTTGTATCAAAATTAACAAAATATATAGATTTAAGTCTTTGTAAAAAGTGAGTCACATGTTTGTTATTTAAACAGCTATTTTAAAATTATTAAAAAGGAAAACAAAAACTTCTAAAACTATAGTTCGCAATACGCCATCGTAACCAAATTATTTTGGATTTGTACACAATATATATGAAATATTTCACCATAATTTGAATTCAGTTTTCTTTCTAAATTAAGGCACATTTTGTTTTTTGGAAATACAAGTCAGTTATTTTCTCCAAATATTTTCCATATATGGGACCAGGCATTAACGTTTATTTGCATCCTGAATACGCTGTTGCTTGCTTGTTCCTGTACACTTCTGTGGGTTTTGTGAAATGCGATTTGGCTTTAAATCTAATTTGATGGGACATCAAAAACATTGTCGTCCTTTTACTAAAAAAAGTAATTGCAAGATGTGTTGAAAAACATTTAAACAATGAGACAATTTAGCTTGTCATATTAACATAATTATTTCACCAAAATGATCAGGTTAACTTGATGGATCACAGTTGTCAAACAACACTAGAATATTATGCAGACTATCGTACACATGATTCTTGATGCAACACCTCTAGGCTAATTACTTCTGATTCGGGAATGTAATATTAAACGTCTTTAAAAAGGACCAGGGGAGAACAAAGAAACAGAAAAATAAATCAAGGGGATGATCTCGAACAGCTTTGAATTTATTCCCCAAGGTTAAAGAGGTCAAGATCTCATATTATGTTCCATAAAATTACAAACTACATGTATTTTAAACATGTCAACACAAGGCCCAAACAACACGATGAAGCTCAATGAAAATTTGGAATTTAAGACATGACAGACACAAAAGCAACGTTTTAGATATACGCAGATTTGGAACGAGTCTTGGCCTCCTTCGATGAAAATGACAGTGTAGATAACATGCAAAACATGCAACACTACATCCCTTGTGGATATAGTTACAAGGTCGTCTGCAGTAAAAACTATTTTTGTAAATTATTAATAGTTTACAACAGAGAGAATGCAGCAAAACTCTATCCATCGTGGACATTTTAAATAATCCATCTAACATGGGCCTCACAGACGATGATTTAGTTTAAATAAAAAGAGCCAGGCACTGTTACTTGTGTCATAATCCATTAGGAAAGAAACGTCACCGTGATCACACTCACTTGACTGGAAAATTCTGAAGTGTTTGTCACCTGGTATATAACAAAACAAAAAAACAAAACAAACAAAAAACAAACAAAACAAAAAAGAGCATGTGACACGCGTCTGTCATAATGCACCTCGTTATGGTGGACATTTGATTTTACAAGCAGCTGAAATGTTCAGAGATAAAAAAATTAACCTGTATTCTACACAAAATGGAACAGTTTCTCATGTATCAAATTGATCATTTAGTTTTCTTGCATTCATTCAAGTTTCTGTCCATTCCACTGCCTACCTTAGCAGACAACTTAAGAACAGTTTGTTCACCTAGTTGGACACTTTCCACAGCTCGTCGACATGTTAGCACATAAATTACCTTACTTTTACCAATATCTCGACAACTTTCAAGTTTGATGAAACGGATCTCCCTTTAAGAGACCAGTTCTATTCCTTCTTAAATGAGGAGACTATCAAAGAAGACAAGTAAAACTTTACTCGTCATATCTGGGATACATTCAACATAAAATCCAATCAAGAACCTATGCATTTGTATGTGTCAGTGGATACCTTGATCTTTACTGATATCTTTGAAAAACATAACAATCAAATAATATTATTTTAAATATTAAATAATAATAATATTTTTTGAAATATATAAGTAACAAAGATGAAAACAATCCCCTAAAAAAGAAGGAAAAAAAACCCCTATTACCATGAAAATTAGCAACAACCTACTATACACTTACTCGTCACGTTCAGCTCTATCTTCTTGCTTGAAAATGGCGGATCACCTTTTATTTCCATCCACTTGTTTCTGGCTGCACAGAACACCTTCTGACCGTGGTGTTCTGGACGGGCCATGTACGTGAAACTGACTGTCGAGGTGCTGTTCACGGTGACCAGCGGTCCTGAAACGCCCGTCAGTATCTGTACAGTATTTGGCGACACCTCCCTGTGCCACGTGACCTGGGAGTCGTTGACAGGTGGCTTGGCACCTTGTATGACGCACGTGAACTCGACTGAAGTCCATCGCATAATCTTCAGCGAACTGTCTACTGACCCAGATACCGTCAACTCCATGCTGCTCACAGGATCTGAAACAACGAGAATAGTTTCATGGAGAAAACAGGAAAGGAATGTCTTTTTCCCCCAAGGAAATTGATAAATGTGTTATATGAAAGTTGCATAATGCAGGATTTCTGCCAAAATTATTCAAAGTTTTGTTTTGAAATGTTAATATTTAGAGCATAACCAACGAGCTACAAGTCACTACCGTTTATCTTGCACGAGGGAATTGATGTTGTCCTTCCCGACCCTTTGGTAAGGGAATCAAGTATCAATTTGCAAGTGCCAGATAAACGGTATTGCCGAGTATTGAGTTGTGTATTCTGTTTATTACCCATAATCCACCTTTATCATTTTATGGAAGATTTTCAAACAGTAACTTAATGAAAACAATTTTGCTAGTTGAGAACAAGAGACAATGTTGCGTCATTGCTGGAGTGGGACGTAGGCCAGTGGTAATGCATTCATCTGATGTGCGATCAGTCTCATTGGGCTATTTCTCATTCCAATTAGTACACCATGACAGGTATATAAAAGGCCGTGGTATGTGCTGTCCTGTTTATGGAGAAGTATATATAAAAGATCCATTACTGTTAATGGAAACATTTAGTGGGTTTATTCTAAAACTATGAGTCAAACATTGCCATGAATTTGATATCCACTAGCAGATGTTTAATCAAAAAATATATTCTAATAGTGCCATTAAACAAAACAAATTTTAACTTTCATTTCCTACACCCTAGATTTTTTTCAGCACACTTGGAAATTCGTGGATGAAGGGTGCGATGAAAATAAAATGCTTTAGCAGTTTAGGTACAGGATCTAGCTCATTCGGTAGAAGTCCTTGGGTCATAAGATCGAACCACCTAAGTGGACCCATTCCCTGATTGGGTTTTTCACTATACCAACCAGTACCCCACGATGGTATACCAAAAACCGTGGAATCTGACGTCCTGTCTGTGGGAAAGTGCATATCAAAAAGTCCCTTGCTCCTAATGGAAAAATGTAACAGGTTTCCTCTGAGACTTGGTGTCACAAATTACCAATTGTTTTTTACATCCAACAGCCGATGAGAAATAAATCAATGTGCTTGAGTTAAAGAAACTTTAACTCTTTTTTTTTAGCAGTTCATGTGAAAGTCATACAGATAATGTTAAATGTGTTCCTAGAGTAAGCTAGCGACATAGCCATGTTGGTCTGAGAGATGTCAGAAAACACAGATTTGGTTTGTTTAGTTCGATTGCAATGGGCTCACAGTATTCATTTCTAGCAGACATACCTTTAGAGATGTTACTGAAGTATCAAAGATAACCTTCAAGGAAGTGTTTGAGTAATGCACTGCGTTCGATATGAATGGTTCAGTGAACAAAGCTACCTAATATATTACCGTCGAAACATGCCACATGATTAAAATCATTTACAATTATATTGTTGTAGTGAAATCAAAACAAGGACTTGAGTGGGCTAGCACAAGTTAATTTTATTTCAAATTACAGACAGGCGCACATGCATAAATTGGACAAACATTTGGGTGACATAGAGAAGTTTTACGGGCAACATGAAGATTATTAGTGTTCATTTCTTTTCATCATCTTCACTGGAATCATCATCAGTATCATCAATATTGTCGTCTACTTCGTCCACATATTTGCTGATCAAGGAATTATATTTGTCTCAAATCGACGCTGGTATCCACTGACTGAAGAATTTTCATCGAGTTAGAGACATTGTGGAAGTAATGCCTACATGTGAGAAAGTGGTAGAACGTGTCCTTAAATAACTTCAATTGCAATGCCTTCATGTTTCTGTAGTTGGCATCTTAGGTTATGTTTATTTGTTTATTTCGAAATAGTCATGATTTATGTCATATGGATGCTGAAGCATCAGACTTATGTCTTTGTTTTACAGATTGGATGATGGTTCTTCTGGAGTTTTTTCCTCACACGTTTTAAAACGCTGGCGTCTATGTAAGTTGTCCTCGTCTTTAAAGATCAGGCCACGTTTATGGCAAGACTGCATCTTCTTGACTTTATTCAAATAGGGCACCACCTCATCACCGTCTTCGTCGTCACTGTCACAGATGGGTATGCTTGACACCTTTCTTGTTAGTGCATTCCTTTACTAGCTTTGCATACAACTGCAGACCTGTTTCTCTGATGATGGTTGCACGTCTTCTGTGTGCTCTTATACCATTCAGCTATGCAGGATCCTGCTTCTAATCTATTGGGACGCAGGCACCAATGTTCAGGAATAGTCGTTGGCTCTCTCAAAATCATGCATGAAATGACAAGCGTTTTCTAGATACATTTGTCGTGCTAACATAAGGACTTGATGCTTGTTGATGGAGATGTTGAATTGTGCCAGGTAATTACAGTTTCTCTGTCAAGTATTTTGCTGTGATACAGGTGGCAATCGCTGATTTTTGTGATGACTTCTTTCAGTGAACAGGTCGGTGAACAGGCCGAGCACATCAAGTTGTCCAGCATGATGAGATTTCTAATTCTCGTGTCTAAATAACGATAATGTTTCAAATTACTGGGTATGCCTCGAACAAATTCCACTTAGACGGTTGCTCCCCATTGACGTAATGAAGGGTTGTCATCGTTTGTAGAGCCAGATGATGTTTTGAGAACGTGGGACGATCTTACTATCCCACAAGAGTGTGTACACCAAAACTGTTTTCCACAGGAAGTGGGTCCCAATACGATCATGGTGAACTGATGTAGCAAAATAAGGGGTTTCTGTGGTGGCTGTTGTGGTGGTGGTGGCTGCTGCTGCTGTGGTGGTGGTGCTACATCTTTAATATGTTTTTGAATAAAAATGTCTCAACATGCAATATCTCCTGGAGAATGTGAAGCCACGTTCTCAACATGTGGTCTGCATGATGACTCAAAGTGAAATGACGTTGTCTGGCCCAAGTGACTCCTTTTATAGTCTTGTTTTGAAGTGCTTCTGCGTTTCGATGTTTCCCAACCCATTCCTCTTTTTCTTTTTTTCTACATGGGATCATAGAGTTTGAAACATCGGTCGCACGCGTTGCCAGATTTTCAGAAGGGGGTTTGAAAATAATTGAGGCTGCATTCTAGTGTATTGTGGAAGGCAATATAAAGATATATGAAATATGAGCAAAAATAATTTTCGATTTTTAAAATGTTTTGTTTTAAAAAATCATGCTGGCTCAAAAAGGGGGGTTCGTACGAACCCCTTGGACCCCCCGGACGATGCCCTTGGCACGTCAGGAGAGCACTGTAAAATCGTCTATCTCTGCCATGTATGGAGTATTGGGATGGATAAAGACTTGCTTTGAGAAAGATGTCTTCCTTCAAACACACTTCCTATTGTAGATCTCGCCGTGAAAAAACCCACACCTGAGGGAGTGATTAATTTCTCCCCTAACTTAACTTAAGATTATAGAGAGCTATTAAAGAGACAGACCCTAGTTTTTAAACACTACAACACATTTTTTTTTTTTTTACTATTAAAGCCGTTTTTGATAATTTAAATTAGGATTACTTACATTTTATTATTTAGAATATTCATTTTTCGTACATCTGAAATGATCCTGGTCATCCAGGTTTTTGTGATAATCCGAAATGCATTTTTCATAATTCTAAAAACGCACATTCGTCTGAGAAATAATGTTTATAGACACAAGCTCTAGTTATTTTTAGATGGTATTTATCCGTTTAAGCATCACAGCCTTTAGCTCCTCTCTGTCATTACATTAGCCAGATGTGTTGCATATTTTCAGATTAACTATATTTAGTGTTCATTTTTACGGGTTGAAACGGATATACTGATACCAAATAAATGTTCATGCTAAGGGGAACTAAATATTACTCTCCTTGGCCTAGTCTAAGGTGAGAGATGGGGAGCGAGAGTAATAGCTCCTCTTAAACGGCGAGGTCGGCTATTGGTTGTCTAGATTAGTCAGTGCAATCATTTCTCAGGATAACCGGCCTCGGTGGCGTCGTGGCAGGCCATCGGTCTACAGGCTGGTAGGTACTGGGTTCGGATCCCAGTCGAGGCATGGACTTTTTAATCCAGATACCAACTCCAAACCCTGAGTGAGTGCTCCGCAAGGCTCAATGGGTAGGTGTAAACCACTTGCACCGACCAGTGATCCATAACTGGTTCAACAAAGGCCATGATTTGTGTTATCCTGCCTGTGGGAAGCGCAAATAAAAGATCCCTTGCTGCCTGTCGTAAAAAGAGTAGCCTATGTAGCGACAGCGGGTTTCCTCTAAACAAATCTGTGTGGTCCTTAACCATATGTCTGACGCCATATAACCGTAAATAAAATGTGTTGAGTGCGTCGTTAAATAAAACACTTCTTTCTTTCTTTTTCTTTTTCTCAGGATAAGTTATCTCTAGAGGACAATGAATGTGACCCATCTTACACTACTCTTAATTTTGAATGACAAGACTATTGTGGCAATTGAAATCTTATCTCTGCTCAATGAAAGATGGTTAAAGTTTGCTTTGTTTAACGACACCTCCAGAGTACATTGGTTTATTAATCATCGGCTACTAGATGTGAAACATTTGGTAAATTCTGACCTATTGTCTTGGAGAGGAAACCAGCTACATTACTAGCAAGGGATATTTAATAAGCACCATCCCAAAGACAGGACAGTACATACCAGGGGCTTGGATATATACCAGTCGTGGTGCACTGGCTGGAACGAGAAATAGTTCAGTGGGCCCACCAAAGGGTATCGACCCTAGGCTGACCACACATCAGATGAGTGCTTTACCACTGGGCTACTGCCCGCCCCTTCTGCTGAGAAGGACACCTTGACAAGAAGGTCATTGCCACTCTCGTGAACAGTATTTATGCTTCATTTTGTTTTGTTATTGTTTTTAACGACACCACTAGAGCAGACTGATTTATTAATCATCGGCTAGTGTATGTCAAACATTTGTTAATTTTAACACATATTCTTAGAAAGGAAACCCGCTACATTTTTCCATTAGTAGCAAGGGATCTTTTATATGCACCATCCCACAGACATGATAGCATATACCATGGCCTTTGATATACCAGTCGTGGTGCACTGTATAATGGTTATTCATACATAAGACTCTCACCTTTTGGAGTTTAGGGATCATATTAAACATTGGATTTCAGGGGTTTTTTTAACAAAAATATTAAATCAAGTCTTATAGTTAATGGCCATATATCTTCATCTTTTGATATACACAGGGGATGTAGACAAGGGGACACATTATCGCCATATATATTCCTCCTTTGTGTACGCAAAAATAAGAAAATTAAAGGAATTTCAGTACAAAATAAAGAGTATCTCATTTCACAGTACGCTGATGATACAGATTTTACACTTGATGGTAGTAGAGAGTCCTTCGAAGAGACAATAAATACTTTTAATATATTTTCAAAATTATCTGGACTAAAAATTAATTATGATAAATCTGAAGTCAAATGGATTGGCTTATTTAAGAACAGTGCAGTCAGATATTTACAAAACCTTCATTGTAAATGGAATGCTTCCACTTTTAAAGCACTTGACATTACCTTAAGTACTGATCTAGCTGAAATGACTAAACGTAACTATAATTCTAAACTGTTTGAAATTAAACAAGTGATAAATAATTGGATACGAAGAATTATCACACCACTTGGCAGAATATCTATAATAAAATCTTTATTAATACCGCTATGGCAAAATGGCACAATCGTTTTAGTAGTGATCGTATCTGGCCCATTATCTATTTGAAACCATTCCTCAACACACACGAAGTAAAATTAAGATGGTTCCAATATAGGATATTACACAGAATACTAACGACAAATATTTTTGCCTTCAAGCTAAAACTTATTGATACAGAAACATGTACCTTTTGTAATGTAAATAAAGAAATAATAGAACATCTTTGGGGGAATATAACTTTGTCAAACGTTTTGGAATTCAGTTTTTAAACTGGTTATGGAAGTACTGTAATCACTTATGTGACTTAAAACTGTCTCTCGAACTAGTCATATTTAGATTTAAAGACAACATTAAAACAGATAATACCTTTGATCTCTTGCTACTTCTAGCTAAGTATTTCATATATAAATGTAAAGTGCAAAATGTTAAGTTAAAAATTAATCATTTTAAAAAAGAAATTAAACAAAGATACTCTACAGAAAAACATTTATATTTTAATAACAACAGGCTTAGCAATTGTTTTACCAAGTGGTCACAGTATCATTAGTTGAAAATGTTTTATCTAATAATTTATTATTATTTTATTTTATTTATTTTATTATTATTATTATTAATTTAAATCTGCTCGTCTCCAGCAACAGATCTAATATATTGGAATGTAATAGAGCATTAACAAACTACAATACAACTCATAGGAAACTAATCGCATGTATACAGTTCATATCAAGCTATGTTACGTGCTTGTTTATGAGCGTGTATGCTTTTTTTAATGTTAAAACTGTCTTGCTGTCCTGTTTTACTTCATATCTCTTTCCCTCATTCTCTCATTCTCTCTCTCTCTCTCTCTCTCTCTCTCTCTCTCTCTCTCTCTCTCTCTCTCTCTCTCTCTCTCTCTCTCTCTCTCTCTCTCTCTCTCTCTCTCTCTCTCTCTCTCTCTGTCTGTCTGTGGGATGGTGCATATAAAAGATCAATGATAAAACGTAGAGGGTTTCCTCTCAAACACAGTGATAAAATTACCAAATATTTGACATCCAATAGCCGGTGATTAATGAATCAATGTGCTGTAGTGGTGTCGTTACACAAAACATTGTCGGGCACTTATCGTTTTGAGACGACCCCTGGAAGACGGAATGGCTGAGTGGGCGCTCATGTGACCAACGTCACGATATAGGTCGGTGAACTTAGAATTCTGCTGTCCGGAGTTTGCCGAAGCTTAGCTGAATGTGGGTGCTGTCGGGTTTCTTTCTGTAGTGTGTGTATTAGTGATTAATATCTGAATTTCTTTTAATGAATCAACTCGAAAATGATCGATGTAAAGGTATTTCACGTCAAACATAGGATTGTTGTGGTATTAGAGCGGAAATCTTTGCCAACTTTTTGGTTGTTGGCAATTGCCAAAAAAATACATAGCTTGGTCTCTGACTGTAATGAGAGCGTATTTATGTCCAAATGTCCGTCTAGCTCTCTTACAGTCAGAGTACTCGGGCTACTATACTGAATGCTTTAGAGCATAGTCTGCATCGCGCTTTGTGTCCATCATCGGGCACTTGTAGTCCTTGTAATCCTCGGTTTGCAACCAGGTATCATTAAATTTACACTTGCCTGGCTTGTTAAAAGAATTGTCATGGTTAATTTAACAATCAAACAATGGCGTATTCCGATGATGCACAACCATATCAAGCTATGTTACGTGCTTGTGTATGAGCGTGTATACTTTTTTAATGTTAAAACTGTTTTGCTGTCCTGTTTTACTTCATATTTATATATACCCCCCCCCCCTCTCTCTCTCTCTCTCTCTCTCTCTCTCTCTCTCTCTCTCTCTCTCTCTCTCTCTCTCTCTCCTTCTCTCTTTCTATGCAAAAAATGTACTATCAATCTGAACATATTTACACTAACAATACTGAATATGTATTATTATTATTATTATATATATTTAATATTATTTATATTCAACATTATCTGTAAGATTCAGGTCCCATCCCTGACATTATCGACATTTCTGGGACAATACATTTTTTATTTTTTTTAAAAGAGAAGCTTTTAAGATATTTGCACTGTATACATACCACATTGCTCAACGCGTAGCACGGTTCTTTGTGAGTACCAGACTATCCGTTCGTGTTCAGTACTATATTTCAAGTGTCCGAACAGAGTCAGCTTGTAATCATCGGTGATATCATCGCCATCACCGAAGTCCACCGATTTGAGGGTAAACGTCCCATTTTCGAACAGGACCACTCTGTCCCGGAACTCTGGTCTTACTATGATTCCCTTTGAATCATTTCGCCAGGAAGCGATTTCTGAAAAATGTTTAGACCACTGGATTATTTCCAGTACGCTGTTGTTGTCGATCTCGTAAGCCCAGTTGAAGAGGACGTCCTGGCCCCTGCATGCAGTAAACGTCGGGTTCGCAGTCATCAGGTGCATAATGGTGCAGACGACGACAGCACCAATCACGAAGTTTGTCATCTTTCAAAGTCGAAATCTGCGAAATAAATAAATTCAGGTCGAGTGCACAAAGTGTATTAAATCGGAAACAGTAATAAGAATTGAATGGTCTGCGGTCGACTATAAATTAATCCAATGTGTATGTGCGTGTATGCTTGTTTGAAGATAAAACTGTCTTGCTGTCCTGTTTTACTTCATATCTCTCTCTCTCTCTCTCTCTCTCTCTCTCTCTCTCTCTCTCTCTCACCCTCTCACCTTTCTCTTAGAGGGTCACATAATACATTTTTTATTCCTAATATACTGTAAACTAGATTAATATTGCGACGAGCCGGGTTTTTTTTCCCGCGAATATGCACCGTAGCGCATGTTCGCGACGTTTAAATTTCGTTGGCATGTATATATAAAAACCCTTCTAAATGGCTCACGGGACTAAATGGAACACAGCTTACCGGTACTCTTGGTAGCCGAAACAATTAACGTTTATTCGTGTGGCGCTCATTAGTAAATAGTAGAGAAAAAACACAACTTAAAGAAAAAACACCACTTAAGTAAGCTTATTCAGTAACCTGTTACTTTTGCATTATATATATATATATATATATATATATATATATATATATATATATATATATATATATATATAGGGAATGGTTATTTTTTTTATCCTGCAATCCTACATGAACATTCGGAAAATCATTATTTATTCCAGTTTTGTGTACGCAAATCGAGTATTGTCAACCTAGCAAGGCTTTTGCCGTATGACGTCATACAAGATGCATGACATCATTATTTGTAAGAAGCTAGCTACATTCTGTCACATTAAAAAAGCGTTTCTAAACTATAATTCATAAATAAATATACAAGTTTTGTATTGTTATCGCAAAACTAAAAGTTATTTGCATTTACTGTACTTAAACAAATGATTTGAAGAGTATGTTTATTGAAAATCTACTCTGAAATACTCGAGTCGAGTCGGGCTTATGTTACGTGACCTATATTTTTGCCAATGTATACAGTGATTGCTGGATATATATATATATATATATATATATATATATATATATATATATATATATATATATATATATATATATATATATGTATGTATGTATGTATGTATGTGTGTGTATGTATGTATATGTATGTATGTATGTATTGATGTATGAATATCTATATATTGTATGTATGTCGAGGTTGACTGTTACATACATAGATATTAACGCACTGGCGCAGGGGATAATTAAATCCTTTCTGGCCTCACAACTTGTCCCGTGCCGTTGCTGGGACTCGAACCTATGGCACCGAACCACCCGTGACTTTGCAGACTTGCCACGATACCTTTTGAGCTATTGGTGCATTTTGAATGGAAATTACGTTAGTGTCTTTATGTGTACGCATACACTGGACGATATCTTTGTTTCTTTTGTCAGTTGACCACAAAGCATTCTGGGTAAACTTAATGTGTTTAAGGTGTACACATAGAACAGTGTTAATGCCTGTGACACTCAAGATTCCACCCTAGTAGTAAATGGAAGTATTTGGTTGTAAGATTTTATAGGCATATAGCTGAAGGTATAAACTTTGTTTCAAAGCAAAAATAAATTAAAAATGTTGCGGGAACCGCCATTATTACAACTTTGACATAGCACCTTTAACCACATGTCCGACGTTAAATTAATCAATTAAAAATGTGTTGTGTCCATCAGTTTCTTCCTTTCTTTCCTACGATCTTAATAATGACAAACGAACAATTTTGTTTTTAATAATAATAATAATTTAAAAAAAAAAAAAAAAAACTGTTTTTAAATTAATAATGCTTAAGTATAGGATGGATGTTCACAATCATAAGCTAACTGTCCATGTAGGGAAGAAAGAATGTTTGATACCGATGACCGTAATAGCAAGACGTCCAGACATAATTTGTCTTCTTTCTATGCCGCGTTCCAGCCAAAGCACAACAACCAGTCAGGGTTTCTGCCGGAGCCTAAAACGGGCATGACACCATACCCAAATGCTTTTAGAGATTTTAATTTTCTTACTTAAATTAAAGACTCTTATCATTACTGTATGCTTTTCTTAACCCTAAGCCTAACCTATTTTCTTTCTGGGGGAGGCCCCTTCTCAACTGCGGTTGCATTCAGCACCACACATTGTAAATATTAAATTTCATAGTACCATACCCAAAACTTCTTTCTGGCAGAAACACCGCTGGCTAGCCCGAGTACTCTTGACAGTAAGAGAGCTAGACGGACATTTGGACAGTTATCACACTCTTACGTTGAGGTGTTGTGTTTTGTCGTGTAGCGTTGGCACTGGTTGACAACATGCAAGTTTAACGACATGACTGGACTCGAGAATAGTCAAACTAAAGCTCTGTGGCATCAGATTTAGGGGGGGAGGGGGGAGTGATGTGTTTTGGACACAGTAGCTGGCTACCATTTGGTCGTCAACGATTGCCGAAGTATTACACACAGTCCTCTCTAGCCCTCCCCTACAACATATCAATAAGGGGAGGGCTACAGGTGAATCGAGCTAAAGTGCAGAGAGACCCGAGTTTGTTCAACATTTGTTCACGTCTATTCTTAAACTGGAAAAAAAGTAACTGGAACAAAAGGATCAAATAAGTAATTATTTAATTGTATAACATAATGAAGAAACATTGTTACGTATCTGGAGGAAAATGCCATGGTGTGTGTGTGTTGTGTGTGTGTGTGTGTGTGTGTGTGTGTGTCAAGAGTTAAATATAATTTTCAAGAGTTAAATATAATGTTTCATTTTTATTCATAAGTAAAATGTCTTTCTCGCATTTTTTAACGTCTGTAATTTGTAAACAGTATAACTATTTTCGGTTATTTTTGTTCAAGTAAATACAGACCCACCCCCCCCCCCCCCCTCCCTTAGTGTTGATACTGATATGTAGGGTATAAGTCACCTCCAACCCTCCCCTTATGATACTGATATGTAGGGAAGGCTACTGAGGAAGCTCCAGTCGACCTCCAACCCTCCCGTAGGGGAAGGCTTATGTGCTCGAGTCCCCTAGTGATATATGTAGAGGAAGGCTAGTGGTAGCTCGAGTCACCTCCAGCCCTCCCTTTGTTGAGGTAGCTCGATTCACCTGCAGCCCTCCCCTTGTGGATACTGATATGTAGGGGAAAGCTAGAGGTAGATCGAGTCACCTCCAGCCCTACACCTTATGGATATTGATATGTATGGGGAAGGCTATAGGTAGCTCGAATTACCTCCAGCCCTCCCCTTATCGATAGTGATATGTAGGGGAAGGCTAGAGGTAGCTCGAGTCACCTCCAGCCCTCCCCTTATCGATAGTGATATGTAGGGGAAGGCTAGAGGTAGCTCGAGTCACCCCCAGTCCTCCCCTTATCGATAGTGATATGTTGGGGAAGGCTAGAGGTAGCTGGAGTCACCTCCTGCCCTCCCCTTATCGATAGTGATATGTAGGGTAAGGCTAGAGGTAGCTCGAGTCACCTCCAGCCCTCCCCTTATTGATGTTGATATGTAGTGGAAGGCTAGAGGAAACTCTAGTCACCTTGAGCCCTCCCCAACCAAAGTGATATGTAGGGAAAGGCTAGAAATAGCTCCAGTCAAAGCCCTCCCCTTAACTGTTACGCAGGGGAAGGCTAGAGTTTTTGCTCCAGCTATCACCACTAAACATTTCACTCACCGAAACAGGTTACGTAGTTAACAATATTTACTGCTGATGCATGCTACAGTTTTTGACGCACGTGCGATGATCTTCGCCACATAGAGGCCAGTTTAGTGCTCATTTGAAGCATAGAAATACTACTAAAAGGGTAACTACATGTATTTAAATAACAACTGCCGGTTTATAAATATTGATATGCTTTAGAACCGAATGCTTATGCTCGCCGAAACTGGTTCTTGTTATTTCCAAAACACATTTACTTTTCTTCTTAAATCAAATTAAATTGAAATCATTTACCAAAAATAACAACAACAAACAAAAAAATCAATGTTCATGGGAGATGGGAAGGACTAATGATAACCTGTGACACTAAAAAACAAAACAAAACAAAAAAATATGATGCCGAAAACGATCATAAGATATGTCATGTGTGATCGTTAATTTTACAGTAAAATGTTTGACAAGGCACACACGCGCACGCACACGCACACACAGACGCACGCGCGCACACACACACACACCACACACACATACACCACACACAGACACACGCACATAGACACACACGCACACAGACACATACACACACACACCACACAGACACACCACACACACGCGCGCGCACACACACACAGAGGCGCACACAAACACACACAAAAGGTGCTAAAATAATCCTGGGACATCAACTCATAAATCTAGTGAGTCGTTACACAAAACAAACTTTATGGGTGATTGTCGGGCACTTGTCGTATTATTGTATGAGACGGCCCCTGGAAGACGGATGGCGATCATATGACACACCGTCACGATAGTAGGCGAACTTAGAATTGAACAATTCTGCTATCCGCAGTTTGCCGAAGCTTAGCTGAATGTGGGTGCTGTCGGGTTTCTTTCTGTAGTGTGTATTAGTGATTAATATCTGAATATTTTTTTTAATCAAATGGTCGATGTAAATGTATTTGACGTCAAACATAGGATTGTTGTGATATTAGAGCGGAAATCTTTGACTACTTTTTGGTGGTGAACGATTGCAAAAAAATGACATAGCTTGGTCTCTGACTGTATTGAGAGCGTATTTATGTCCAAATGTCCGTCTAGCTCTCTTACAGTCAGAGTACTCGGGCTAGTACCAGATCAACAAGCCCAAATCATTTAATTTCGATGATTTTTAAGCCCCCTCATACTCACCTCCACTGATTCATTCAAATTTTACATTTTAATTACCTTTGTCAGATATGATATTAAACTTTTTTCCAATGAACAAATTATAGTGTTATTTTATGTCATCGTAGTTTATAACCATACAGTCTAGTATTAGACTTGTGTGGTGTTTACATTACCAATCTAATTAAAATTAGCTCCACTATTACATGTGGATCTAACAACAGCCCGTTGGAGCTCATGTCCAGTTGACCTTTCATTCGACCAATCAAAACCTTACTTGCAAAATCATGCCAGTGATTTGATTTTTTTTTTTTTAACATTAGGGATTATGCCGAGGGTATACGAAATGATTCGGGTGAATTACGAAGTATGCCGGAAAATAATTTCAATATAAAATTTTATATAAAATTTGTTTCAAAACGAGAGACAGCTATGAAGCTAGACGTGTCGACGTGCGCTCTGAACTTCATTTTATTTTTGGCTTGTAAATTGTTTTTTTTGTTTTTTTCCTACTAATTTCTTTTACTAATTGCTAATTTCAAAATTCTGTCCATTCACCCCCCCCCCCCCCCCCCCACCCCACCCTTAAACTAGTTATGTATCTATCTAATTTCTTTTTGACCGCCTAATCTAATCTGGCGACCAAATTTAATGAGTAGATTTTATTTTTATTAATTATATCAATTAGACATGCACATCAAAATTTTAAAGGCCCACTATTTAATTTTTGGATGTAAATTTCAAAATTGTCCCCTTAATTTTTTCTGTCCCGGAGCAAGTCACTGGCTATCCAGAAACAGGCCCCGGGACGGACATGCTCGAAACTCTAGTGGTATATGAGCATGCAAAAATTATTCGCACTCGCACTCAAAACGAAACAAAAAACCGTGATGGCATAGCCATAAAATCTGTTTATACTAGTATACAATCCTGAGTTTATTACTGCACTTTTCCCCCTGTTTTTTCAATGTTGAAATAGACCAACAAGTTCGCCTATTTCATAAATAGTCTCGCCAGATATTTTTAGAATTTACATGCTCCCGAATAACGCTATAAAAGGCGAACTGTAATTGGTCGATATTTAAATTGTTATTTATAGATGAAATGTCACCTGGACATGGGAGTCCACGCAATGTTGTTAGATCTACTGGTAGAGTCAGTAGAGCTAATTTTAATCAGATTCTTACATTACCGATTGTGGTTGGACTAGGTTTGGACATGGGGGTTTTTTGTCCAGAAAATAATAAATTATTCCGATTAGAGTATGTATTGTCAATTGCACTGTAAGACAAAGAAAAAAGCTTTTAAAATATTAATCTGGAATACTATTCAGCACATATTAGCTCGAAAATGGGGGTGGGGTGGGGGTGGGGGGGTGTTAAAAATAAAAAAGGTTTTCTCTACCTACCTACCCTAATATTTTTGGCATGTAACAGGAACCAAACATTTTTATTTTTATACTTGGCCTAATTATGAATCAGTTCATTTGAAAATTGATAGTTTACAGTGGCGGATCCAGAAAATCCATTGGGGGGGGGGGGGGGGAGCAATGACATGAGGCAGAATGCCAAGGGAACTTTCGGGGAGGTTTGGAGGGGGATCGTAAAAAAAAAAAAATTAATAATAAAATTATAACTGTGGCCAAAAAAAAATCCCCCCCCCCCCCCCCCCCGCGCCCTTAGATCCGTCTTTGGTTTACAATATATTCACTGGTATGAACGTAATGCCTAAAATTAAAAAACAAAACAAAAAAAAACCCATTAGAAACGATGGCTACCGGGTAAATAACAAATGCACAAAACCCAATTTCGTTTTTCGTCTGCTAACAATAACATCGCGAACGGCGAACCATGGCATTTTGGTATTAGTGAGGATCCGCGTTTTAGTACGAACTTGAGGACATTTCTTAAAAAGGAAAAGATAACTAAGGAGAAATTGGCCGAGTCGAAAACATCCGTTCGATCACCAACAAAAATATGTTCAATCCGTGGGCGTTCGCCATCGCAAACTGCTTCAATTATTGGAAATGCTGCCAGTTTCCGTAAATAATAATAAATAACGGTGATAGTGCTTGATTTATTATATGTACACGACTTACGAGCAGCGTTAGTTGTAACCGGAGGCACACTTATATTTAGCCTACGTCCAACTTTACACGTAACTTAAGTTTTCGTTGTTTCGTGAATAGCTCATCAGTCGTAGATTTACGTTTACGTGTAAAACTTGGCTTACGATGTTTTGTGAATATGGGTCCAGATACTTTTTTCATAATGGGGCCTTAAAAATGGAAACTGATGAACCACGATATTTTTTGCAAACGCATGCGCCTGAACGTATTGTCCGAACCAAATTGTTAACAACTACAAAAAATTACTCTCCTACCTTTAGGCCCTAATTGCCGTTAGATTTCCTAGACACAAATCGCAAAAAAACCACTACAAATATACAGATTCCACACACGAGACTGCAACGATGTCGCCGATATTGTCTTTGCTGAGATTGCATAGGGAAAAATACATGCAGTTTTCTGCCGTCTGCAATGTTGTTTGTTTATGGAATACTCTTCAAGAGGGGTAAGCCTCCAAAGTATGTGACACAATTAATATGAAATCGATGATCTCTAGTGGTATCATTAAAATAATAATAATAATAATAACCAAAAAAAATAATAATATGACGTCATCACGTATGCTTTTATATCATAACATGTTATGACGTGTTAGATTAAGTCCTATCCTTTCACCCCTGTTGAAGAATATTTCATAAATAGTCAAAATGGCAGCTGATACAAAATTACATGCTTTTTTCCCTATGCGCTCTCAGCGAAGTCGATATAGATGACATGGTTAGCATCTGGTATGTGGAATCTGTGTCATTGTAATGTGTTTTTTGCGATTTGTGTCTGGACAAACTTTGGAGGAAATCTAACGGCAATTAAAGGTAGGAGAGTAATTTTTCGTAGTTGTTGACAATTTGGTTCGGACAATAGTTAGAAACGTTGCGACTCTTCCCTGTTTACTGGAGGGTGCTTCACTTTTGTTTACTAGAATGGAGTTGTTTTACGTCCACCTTTCTTTTCTTTTTTCTTTTTTTTTTACGTTAAATGATTGCAATCTATTTTGTTTCACGTATCGTAAGTTATCGTAGAATAGTATTTCCGTAAATATCGGATTCGTGTTTCTGTCGTTAGGTGAACGCAGATTGGGACGTCGATGATATGCACAATTTTAAAATATTTATTTACTACAGACATAAAAACGTTTGTAGTATATTTCAGATAATGCATCGCTTCTTTGGTGAGAAACACATTTTACTACACGTGTAGGCCTAATTCAAAGTGTTTACATCGAAAATTGTATAGGTGCGCCAAAACACCAGGCAGCACTGTACGGTGTACGCCTTGCGTGGCTTCGAGCCTTTAGGCGGTCGCGTTGTCGGGAATCGCCCACCACAGTCTAGACCTGCCCTGCATAATAATTCCCTGCACTCGCGCCTGCTATTTACCTGCTGTTACTCCAGTTACTGCTTACTGCAATCATTCAATTGGAAGAAATTTGTGTGCACCGGGAGCCACTCCATGTGTTACGTCTTGCTAAACTATGTACAACTGCCGTTCTAGTTCAAAGTGTTGTTATAGTAACGTATGACGTCGTGGTTCTAACTAATACATCTAATATATTGTAGGACATCAAGAATGCCCCTCTAAACAACCAGGTCATGTTTTAATTTAATAAATATACTTTGGATATAAAATCATTTTAATTTATAGATAATTGCATTGCTTCATTTTAACGATATAGTTTTATTGTAGAGATTTTGTGATAAGTTGGCACCTATTTATAATTTAAGCCACACCAAACGGTATGCACGCGTAAAACTGTGTTTTAGGCCTAAATAGCATTTTCCTTCTGAAGATAAAGAGGTTTTTTCTCTCTAAATACTTTGCACAATATTTCTGTCAAGTACTTAGTTTCTTGTTTATAAACATATTATTATTTCATGTACACACACATTTATAGTCCGTTCCACAGGAAACGCTTTTTTTTCTTCTTCTTTTTTTTTGGGGGGGTGGGGGGTGGGGGTGGGGGTGTCATACTATGGAATTTACTACAAGTTCAAGTTATTTAATTTCTGAGCCGATTGTTTTCAAAATTGCATACAAACAACTTTTTTTTATCTTACATCAATCCAAACTGAAATTTTATTTAGTCGTAAATAGTAAATGTAAGCGTATTCAGGGTCAGAAATTGGCTGAGATTCGTGCCGGACATTCTTCTGGCCCGAATCATAACTTGCTGTACCAAATAAATACATTATAAGGTCTTATTTTTGTTGACGTGTTTGCTTCCTTGTTTGTTGTTTTGTTGGGGTTTTTGTTTTCTTGTAGTTGACAATAACACAGACCCGTACGAACAGCATTTGGAGTAGGAGGGAGCAGTGGGTGGTGCACAAACGCTAGTGGACTTGGGTACAGTCTCGTCGGGAGGGTGTGTGTGCGTGCGAGTGTGTGTGTGTGTGTGTGGGGGGGGGGGGGGGGGGGGGGGGCTACTAGCCGGATTTATATCTTTATATAGTGTAGGACAAAACGAACCCATCACTAACACGTTCGAGTTTGTAATATTTTACATTTGTGGTGCAATCAACTTTACAAATATTTCAATATACACATATTTTACACAAACGTGCGAGCATAAACACAAATTAACGGACTGTCGGTCGTGTATAGGCACAAATATCTCCCGGCCCAAGATAGATCTCAAGACGGAAATTGCCGAACTTGTAAATAGTCTGCGAGTATTTGCTACGTTTTACGTTGTACACCGAAAGTGTTTTCTGTTTAGAAATACCTTGGCAAACGAATTCGACAGTAGACATTAATAACAAATAATATGCTATATACAGCACTGGTCCAACTAGTTAAGTAAATACTATTTATTTTATATATTTTCGGTCGCACGTGTTTTCTTTACTGTTTATCCTTATGTGCGCGACTGTAGGCCTAGTACTGATTACTACAAAATATAGATCTACATAAAAAAGAAGAAGAAAAAAAACAAAAAACCCCAAAACAAAACAAAAAAACCCCACACCAAAACCCCCACTTGAATTAGCCTTTATATCGTTTTGCCAAATTTTGGAACCATGAGTATTTTTACTATTAATGTATTAATTAAACTTATCTCACAAAAATGATTAATAAGAATAAATAAATATATAGAAAATAACTAGTTAATGACGTCGGATATCTGCTTTATCCTGTGAAGGTAAGAATTAAAAATTTCTCATTCGGCCTGAACAGGATAAAGCAGATATTCGACGTCATTAACTAGATATTATCTGTATCCTGCACATGGGCGTATGGGGACTCTTTGATTTAGGGGGGCTGGAGGGGTTGATTTGCCCGAAATTTTACCCAGATAAAATTTGCCCGAATTTTCCCCACTGTTTTGCCCGAATTTGGCGGGGGAAAGGGGGGGGGGCAATTGCCCCCCACCCCCCCTGCCCACCACCCCCGGATCGTTCGCCCATGATCCTGCAGTCCATAAAAATTAAGGTGAAACGCTATTATTTCTGTTATTTCAGCCACATTGTACGATGATCTAGAAGTGAAATGAGCGATTTTGTATTGTAGGCTATGCGTGTGAATTACCAAATGTTTGACATCCAACAACCGATGATTAATAAATCAATGTGCTCTAGTGGTGTCGTTAAACAAAAACTTTAACTCGTCTGGATCACAACAAACTAAATCAGGCTGTAACTCGAACGTAAATACGTCATTCGGGGAATTCTTATTTCAGTTTCCGCGCCTGAAAGCTGTGGTATTGTGCAGGTATGTAAGCTGCTCTGGTAAAACCGATTTTATAAATTTGCCACGTCTCAACACGTCGTCTTTTCGTTGCGATACTGACGTTGTAGTTGTCGATCTGTGAAATATATCTAATTTTATTCGTGTTTAAGCAGTGTAACAGATGTTTGGTGTCGCCTTTTTACCTAGGTTTCGTATGTAGGCCTAGGTCACCAGTGTGGTAATCGATCAGCGCTACAAATGAGAAAACCAGTGTGACGGAGTGATCTTTTTTCGCCAGTTTTTATTTCAGGACTTTAAAATGTCTCAGGTAATAAGCCGAAAACACGCCAGAATCGCTATAAAGTGGGGTAATTTTTTTTAATTTTCCTTATGGGGCTTTGGGGTTTCGTGCCTGCGGCGTTCGCGGTTTCGCACAACACATTTTACACAACCATAAAAATTAGCCCCCCCCCCCCCCCCTAGTTCACCAAGGTAAACATCTACGGTCCGTTTTTAAACATTTTGACATTTATTGGACCCGATGTTTACAATGTTAATAGCAAAAACAAGCGTGCGATTTCCGCCCAGATTTCAGGCGGAATCGATACAACCATGGAATTAATTATTTCTTGGCGAAATATGAGATGTACTAACAAATATAAACACTTACTGTATAAAGAAAACCTCCCGACTTACGTTTTACGTATAAATAGACAGTTTGTCCAAATAGTAATCCTGCATTAATCCAATTGTCAGTTACGAACAAAATCTCGAATATTCCCGCCGGCCATTATGAGCATATTTAAAATGTGATTGAAAACTGTTGGCGGAATCGGATTATTTTTATTATTCGTCTCTGGTTCACGAGTTTCTTCCACGATAATAATAATAATAATAATAATAATAATAATAAATAAACTAATTAATGAATAATATTTTTTTTAAATCAGTTAATAAATAATAAATTAATTAAATAATATAATAAATAATTAATTAATACTTAATAAATAATAATATAATAGTAAATTACTGAATAATGTTAGTAATTATAATAAATAACATAACAAATAAATTATTGATTTAATAATAATAAATTAATTATTGATTTAATAATAATAAATTAATTAATTAATTTAATTATTAACAATGAAAACGTGTTTTTTTTCATTTATAAATGTTTCCATTACACACACACACGCACACACACTTATATACACACAAGACAGAGGGGGGTTGGGGGAGACAGACATAGAGAGATGAAACGGGGTAGCAAGAGATCACACATTTGCTTGTTTCTTGTTGTTTTCTTGTTAATGTGCATTATTCGTAATTAATGTGCTTTATTCGTAATTTAGTGTGCTTACCCATGTTTAACACACACTGGTATGAGGCAGTTGTCTCAAGCAGCAATTGTCACCAAGTCACACTTATGAATTAATTACATTCAACAACACAGTTAATATTCAAATGGTTACGTAGGAATCAAAATACACATCAGTTTTAGCCAATGTGCAGACAGGCACAAGGCAGTTATCACAAGCAGTCACAGTTATACATTAATTATTACAATAAATGTTCATCTGGTTACTAGGCAATCCTCAACAACACAGTTCATGTTAAATTAGTCAAGTAGGAATAAATTATCACGAACAGCAGTTGTCATCAACAGTATGAATGAAAACACATCAGTGCAATACAACTGTTGTTGAGGATAACCTCGCAACCATATGACAATGTTTTGTAATTAATGCATAAGTGTGACTTGATGACAATTGCTGCTTGTGATAACTGCCTTGTACCTGTCTGCACATTGCCTAAACCGATGTGTACTTTGATTCCTACTTAACCGTTTGAACATTAACTGTGTTGTTGACAATTGCCTCACAACCATATGAACATGTTTTGTAATTACAATGCTGTGCAGATTTGTTATGTAACTACATATGACTTATAGTACAATTTTTGAAAGTAGTTAAATGAATGTTTCAAGGAATAAATTAGATGGAGCTGACAATCATTATAACATTTTAGATTTACATGTATAAAATATTTTCAACAGCCAGTTTAACTTTCAAATTGTTTTTCCCCATTTCTTTGTGTGTCTATTCACCTTTCCCCAGAACTTGCTATAAAAGATTAATATAAATATTATGAAAGATTAATGAAACTATTATAATCAATGATTTTTTAGGTTGTGGGGTTGGGCATGTTAATTACAAGAAATTTATATTAATTTTTTTTTTTTTTTTTTAAATTAAATAAAAGTCCTAAAATAACTAATAACCAGTAATTATAGCTAAAAAAAAAAAAAAAATTAAAACAAAAAGAAGAGTAAAAATTAATAATAAATAAATAAATAAATAAATAAAACCCTTAAAATAACTAATGACCTACAATGATAATTAAACTAAGATTTTTTTTAAAGAAAAATAAGAAGAGAAAAACCTTTGAAACACATGTAAGCAATGGCCTGTAATAATAATATTTAAAAAAAATACTAATAATTTTTTAAAAAAGTAAATAAATGAAGGCCTTAAAATAAGTAATGACCTGTACTGACAATCATTATTTTTCTAATAATAATAAAAAAGAATAATACACCCCAAAACTTGAATGTGATATTATTATTAATAATGCATATAATGCAACCCACACAAAGCACATATATAGAAACATAAATAACAAAATAAATAATCAATTCCATTCAGTTCAACAATATTCTTTTTATTGCTTGATACGAATAATTCTCGTTCCGCAATATTTTCATTCCGCATTTTCGATGTGCCAGGATAAAAATAGCTTTCAAATGTTTAAATGTGTCATCTTCAAACATCTAATCCTGGAAAGGTTACCAAAGGTATTGTACTTAATATTTTTGTCTGAAATTTATTAAAATATGTTGTTGTACGTGTTGAGGCTCTTAAATAAAGCACATATGGCTGATTTTATTAAATCGTGATTGCAAATGGAAAATTCGATCCAATGGATAAACGTTACGGCACAGCAATAAACATCACAATAATAAATATAGTGCCGGAGACGTTTATCTTGATGAACTAGCCCCCCCCCCCCCCCCCCCCCCCCCCCCCCGCCCCCACTTTGAAAATCCGTCATACGCGCCTGATTTCAACTTATTTTTGTGCTTATATCTAATTAAGGTTCAAGCACGCTGCCATGGGCAAACACCTGAGCTATCTAAATGTCAATCACGCCGTACGGAGGGGGTCAATTAACTCCCTTTGTGAATCCGGTGACACTCAATTAGCTAGCCCCCGTAGCATTCTAGAAACTTAAAGAAAATGATCTTCTTAAATGTTTAAGGAGTTTTAGACTATTAACTACTCAGTTGCCGCCCCCCCCCCCCCCCCCCCCCCACCAAACAAAAAATCCTAGCTACGGCCCTGGTCATTTGATCCACTCATTATTATTATTTATTTATTTATTATTATTATTATTATTATTTTTTTTCTTTCTTAAATATGCTGATAGAGTTCAATTAAGACGAGTCTGCATACCACATATTATACCAAATAGTGAAACTCCAAAGAAACAATGATTCGCCGTACAGACCATGACTATAGACGTGGAAACCAGTGGAACTATGTGTCGTGGGCCGTCATTGTAGCACTGTGAGTAATTAGCAGTTATTATACATATATTTTAAACACACTAACCATGCGCGCGTGCAGGGTGTGGGCTTCGGGGGTCGACCCCCCCCCCCCCCCAGTGGTGTAGCGACCAGCGAAGGGGGGCCACGGGGTCCATTGCTCCCATCAAACCTTTTGTTTTTACTCTTTTAAATTTTTATAAACTACTGTGGGTTTAGCCCCCCCCCCCCCCCTCCTAAAATCCTGGCTACGGCGAGTGCCCCCCCCCCCCCTCCTTTCAAGAATTTGTTTTCTTGTTTTCAATTAATTTTTTTAGGGGAACATGTCTCAACTCTCATATATACTTCGTTCGCCAGTCTAGACCCCTCCCCCCCCCCCTCCAACCCCGGTAATAAAATTCTGCACGCACCTGCTAACCCTAGTTTTATACTGTGTAAGATATTTTGTATCATGAGTGATTGAACCAGTTTCGGTGAGCATAATATCAATATTTATAAACCGACAGTTGTTATCCAAATAGCTACCTTTTTATAAGCACTAAATTGGTCTCTATGCAAAGATCACCGCACGTGCGTTCAAAACTAGTATGCAAAAAAAGGAAAAAGAAATTATATTGCCCTTTTGTGGATTTTGAGAAAGCATTCGATACGGTACCTAGAATACAGCTTTGGCATAAACTACTACAGCATAACATAACCGGTACATTTTTTAGAATTATCCATCAAATGTATCAAGGTCTTAAATCAATGATTGTCGTAAATAATCAGCAATCTACTTTATTCCCATGTAACAACGGTATCCGTTAAGCTGAAAATTTATCCCCTATTCTATTCTCCCTGTATTTGAATGATTTAGAAGATTATTTATCTAGCCATGGATGTGAAGGGGTTTTCCCTACAACAGACAACCAAGATCACCTAATAGATATTGCTTTACACATGCTTTGCTTGTTATATGCAGACGATACTGCCCTATTATCAACCTCTGCAGCAGACCTGCAACACACCTTAAATATGTTTTATCAATATTGCAATAAATGGAAACTTAAAATAAACGATAACAAAACGAAAATATTGATTTTTAGCGGTAACACTAGAGATTATAAACATAATTTTAAGATTGGAAATAATACATTAGAAAATGTGAAAGAATACAAATACTTAGGAATTACTTTTACAAAATTAAACAACTTTCGAGTTACTAAGAATAGACTTAAACAACAGATTACCAAGGCCATGTACTTTGTACTATCAAAATCAAAGGACAACTATCTATCAACCGAATGTAAACTTAAAATGTTTGACTCAATGGTTCTGCCAGTTTTATTATATGGATGTGAAATATGGGGATATGAAAAAGTTGATTTATTTAATTCTGTAAAAATAAACTTTCTAAGACACATCATACCTGTTAAGAACGCAACACCAATATGTATGCTTTATGGAGAGTTAGGGAGAACGCCTGTCGAGTTAACTATATATAGAAGAATGGTATGTTACTGGGCGCGACTGATATCAGGAAAACAATCAAAATTGTCTACTCTTTTATACAAAATTATGTTAAATGAACACCTTACTAACGGAACTAACTATAACTGGATTAATACTGTTAAAAACATACTGAATAACTTGGGAATGGGTGATATCTGGATAAGACAATCTTTCATATCAGTAAATTGTCTCTCACAACAAATTAAACAAAGACAATGCGATCAGTATTTACAAACATGGAAAAATAACATATCACTGTCATCGAGAGGCAACACTTACCGATTATACAAACTATTTTTCGAAAGCTGTATCAATAAACTACCAGAAAGACTGTGGACAACACTCTTAAAATTTAGAACGTCTAACCATTACCTACCCTTTGAAATTGGACGTTAGAATAATATACTCATAGAAAATAGAATTTGCACATTATGTAATGTAATGGACATTGGCGACGAGTTCCATTATCTTTTTATTTGCCATTTTTTCCATAATTCAAGAGTCCAGTTGCTACACCCATATTATTATACGCGACCAAGTACTTATAAATTTAGAGAACTAATGGAGAATAAACGAATTGGTACCCTAAAGAAATTATCATATTTCATAAATATATTAACTAATGAATTCAAACGCCCTTGACTACACACACCATCAAAACCAAACATATTTAACAAAATACTATCATTATCCACTGCACCATATACAAGTTTAACAATCTATTCGTTTATAAGTACTTGGATACCCGTATATCTGTATTAAATATTTGTATTATTACATAATATATTGATGTGCGTGATTGTATGTGTTTGTATATGTGTTTGTGAATGTATTGTAATTAATGTATTTACTGTCAACCATCTTGTCACGTGTATATAACAAAATGATTATGTATACATTCCTCCTATGCCGTTGTGTAACGGCCCGAGTGTAAATAAAGTCTTGTCTTGTCATTTCATTAGCAGCAAATATTGTTAACTACGTAACCTGTTTCGGTGAGTGATACGTTTAGTGGTTTAGCTTACAGTAAAACCTTTCCAACGAAATCTTTCATTATTTTATCAAAACATGTATGTTGTTCAACAAAACATGTAATTATAAAAAAAATTATAGACATTATTTTAAATATTTTATGACAAATTAGAAAATGGAGTCCTCGAGAACCAATGTTAACAAACAAAAGGCGAATGATTTTTGCCCGAAACTGAATAACAACATTTATTCATATTTAGCAACAAAACAAAATGTTTTTTTTGTAGTTTTTTTTGTTTAACGACACCACTAGAGCACATTAATTTATTAACGATAGAGATATTCGGGGAAAATGTGCTAACCTGAAGCCTTTTGACCATGTGTGTCCATCATTACCCGCAAACTTAGTTGTAATTCATGCAAAAATGCGTAGTGATTTGTTTGCAGCCCTATATAGCCGTTTGGCAGTAATGCTAACATGAAAACCCCCCAGTGTTATTCGGATTCGGGCATTTTTGTTTAATTCGGGCAAAAACCAGCCTGCGCCCCTACAAAAATGGGAGCCCGTACGCCTATGCCGCCCCTTCATAATTATTACCATTACTGTCATTATCATTAAGAAATCTAAATCGTTACACCATGTTTTCGTTGTGCACCTTATGAAACAGTTTATTTGAAAGAAAAGTAATGGTTTACATGAAACATTGCGATTTTGTCAACTTCAACACGCCTACTTTTTTTCATCTGGCTTGGTGCAAAATGTGATGTAAGGTTAAAGTTTGTTTTTGTTTAACGACACCACTAGAGCACATTGATTTATTAATCATCGGCTATTGGATGTCAAACATTTGGTCATTTTGACACAGACATAGAGAGGAAATCCGCTACATTTTTTTTGTATTAGTAGCAAGTGATCTTTTATGGGCACCATCCCACAGACAGAATAACACATACCACGGCCTTTGATATACAAGTCGTGGTGCACTGGCTGGAACAAGAAATAACCCAATGGGCCCACCGACGGGGATGATTCCAAACCTCCCGCACAGCAAGCGAGCGCTTTACCACTCAGTCTGGCCTACGTGCGAGTGCGAATAATTTTTACATGCTCATATACCACTAGAGTTTCGAGCATGTCCGTCCCGGGGCCTGTCTCTGGATAGTCAGGACCGAAAAAAATTAAGCGGACAATTTTGAAATTTACATCTAAAAATTAAATAGTGGGCCTTTAAAATTTTGATGTGCATCTCTAATTAATATAATTAATAAAGAAAATTCTACTCATTAAATTTGGTCGCTAGATTAGATCGGGAGGTCAAAAAGAAATTAGATAAGATCGTTGGCCTGACTCGGGATGGATGGGAGGGGGGTGGGGTAAAGTTGAAAATGGGCAGAATTTTGAAAATAGCAATTAGTAAAAAAGTTAATAGAATTTAAAAAAAGAAAAAAAAAAAAAAGGAAAAAAGGGTTACAAGCCAAAAATAAAATTAATTGACTGCTCGGTCGAATATTTATATAATTTGGAGCATTTTAGAAGGACAATCCAAAAATAAATAAGAGAAAGAAGAGAGGATCAGACTATTTAATAATATTAAAAAAAGAAACTAATTTTGACATAAACCTTTGAACGAAGGTCTCAAAGTTTAAAGTCCGATCTATATGTCCATGTGAGTGGCCTCGTTAAGGCCGTTAGGGTGCACAGCTTGTAGGGACGAGATGGGTTGCATCCCATCAAGAAAACCACTAGATTGACAGTCAATAGACGTTGAAGGTGTAGTGCTGTGCTGAAATACAGATCTTGAGAAGCCGGATCCGTCTGAACGAGACAGAGAATCAGACTAGGGTATAGTCCAGTCGTCATGGGTTGGTATAGTGGTGCGGACGAGCCCGACTCCGGAGGATACGAGATGGTATCACAATAAAACAAAGTAAAGTCTAGAAAAGAGTAGTAGGGGCCGACCCCGCTTCCTATTTCTTCTTAGAGTGGGGCGGTTAATCTTCCAGTGCTGCTAGGACAAGCTCGGACATGTAGAGACTAAACGCGATCAACCGTGGCGTTTTGCAGAATGGCCGTCATACGAGTCACGAAAAAAACATGTCAACATAGTCAGACGGAGAAATGACGTGGAGGCAAGGAATCTCGCTAAAAAAGAATCCAACCTGGTGGTGCAAACTGTCGAAACGAGAAGCGTTCAATCAGTTCCAATGGCCGCATACATCCCGGTAGAAAACTTCACTTCGCTGACAAAAACAACGAAGTGAAGGATCCCGAATTCGAGCCGCGAAAGCACATGCAGTGTGCACAAGCGAAACAAACACGTCTTACCGCGTCGAGCTCCAGACTGGGAATGCTGGCCTGCGTGATGTAAGTAGTCGGTGGGACGGTGAGGTACCAGTCAAATTGTTCGCGGTAGTTCGGTCTCTTGAACACGCCATAGTTCACAATCGGCGATTCCCGAATATATCCGAGGATTCCCGAATGTATACCGATACAAACGATGTAACAACTATGCTGGCTCCAAATTCAACAAATTGACGAGGAAACTCTTGGAATGTAGAACATTTTAAAATGATTATAATCAGCTCTGGTCGTATTAACAGAGAATTATGGTCTACAGTTTTGTGAACTGTCGGAGTTAAAAAAAAAGAAATAAAAAAAGAAGTAAAATATTCGTTGAAATCTATATATTTAGATTGCCTTTCAATGGGGTGGGAGGAGGGGGGGTGTCTAATCATCAAATACATATATATTTTATTCAATTATGTTACTCTGACAGACGTTAATATGGCGTTATCCTTTTCAAGGTACTTTATTATTTGAACCAATGATTATGGCTACAAAAAACACACAAAATTAACGTACCACAGGGGTGGGGACTCAGTGACCCACACCAGGGACCGCGGAGCTGAGGGGGGGGGGGGGTCCCTGTTACCGTGCTCCAAATGGTGGAAATTCCATATCCACCCCAGCCTCACCCACCCACCCCACACACTTAAAGGTCCTATGTCAAAGTTGCAATAATGACGGTTCCCGCCAAAAATATTTATACATTTTTGCTTTGAAATATAAAGTTTATACCTTCAGCTATATGTCTGTAAAAATGTACAACCAAATAATTCCATTTACTGGTAGAAAACAAATTTAAGAGAAAAATGTTGTGTGTCTCACGCATTAACCAATGGCGTCATATCATTTTATGCATGCACATTCAACACACCAGGTTTACCCAGGATTCTTTGCGGTCAGCTGACAATAGAAAGAAATATGGTGGCTATGCTGTATTTAGCCAAAAACTATTTGTGAAATTTCTCTTGTTGTCCAGTGCAAGAATTTTTTAAATTATTATTCTAGAGTTAATTATGGGAAGATAATGCGTGGGGTCGATTAATTTGTAGATATTTATTACAAATATATGTGAAAATAACGTAAATATTGTAGCTTCAACTTTTACATAGGACCTTTCAATTCATTTTCGTGCTTATATCCAATTAATGTTTAAGCACGCTGTCCTGGGCACACACCTCAGCTATCTGGACTGTCTGTCCAGGACAGTGGGTGGTGAGAGAGAAGTCGGTGTAGTGGTCTTACACCTACCAATTGAGTCGGTTAAAACTCACTCTAGGTGGGAGCCTGTACCGGGATTTGAACCCTGTGCCTACCAGCCTTATGCCCGATGGCTTAACCACGACACCACCGAGGCCGGTTTAGCACCTTTCATACTCTCCGCATGGCCTGTGACGGCTGCTCGGAGTGCAGCGTGTCTTTAATATTTGTTTTGTTTTTCAGGTTTGCTATTTTAAGTGCGTTCACATATCTAAAGTTTCATGAAGATCGACGGGTGGACGGTATTATTGATGCACTGGCAGCCACGTGTGAGACAACAGAACCAGAACGTATGGGCAAATGCTTTAAAGAATTACTTTCAAATCGAGCCAACAGCGGAACGTTTCAGCAGTTTCACTTAGATGAGCTGAAAGAGAAAGTTAAAAACTTAGAAGCTTCTCTCGGATATCCAGCCCCCGATTCAGGTAAATAGCTCACTCGGAACTCCTCGGTCGACTCCACGAATCAAACCTCAGGGCTCGAACTTAAAACTGCACCGACGGCCGTAGGGAGAGAGCATCACCGAGCTCTTCAGCAATGGCAAAATGTATACATCAGTTCCCCGTTCCACAAAGCGATCTTAGCCCTAAGATCACCTTAAGTGCATAGCTACCGTATGCACTAAGGTGATCTTAGTGCTGAGATCGCTTCGTGGAACGGGGCCCTGGTGTACATTATCTGCCAGTATTTAACATTTGCACATTTGAAATATGTCTATATACAGCAAAATAACCTTTCAGTCATGTTTATTTCCTGAAAATATCACTTTTTAAAACATCGCCATAGGCAGGCTCACAACTGCCGTCGGTAAGCTGTTTCATCCATGGCAATTCTTGTTTAAAAAAAAAATTGCCATGGGAGACAAATTCTTGAGTTCGATCCCTAAAACCTTGGACGCATGACATGCGGTAATATTTGTTTTGTTTAACGGCTATTGGATGTCAAACATTTGGTAATGCTGACATATAGTCTTAAAGAAGAAGCCCGCTACATTTTTTCATTAGTAGCAAGGGATCTTTGGGGCCGTTCAAATATTACCTTATGCTTTTTTGGTCATGTGATGGGTGTGATGTAATTCTAGCGTACTGTTTTACGATATGGCAAAGTGCAGATACGCATTTCAACTCAATTTATAATCTTTATTGTGTAATATTATACCTCTAGTTATAACTACCTACCTGGTACGTTAAACATTGTCGCCGTAACAGTGTTTATGAAAACAAAATCTATATATATACTCTGTCAAAAAAGAAACGCATAGCCGAAATATTCATGGAATTATCTCTTTAACACAAAGTGGCATAATTTCGTTATTTATGATCGTATCACAGTCAAATTTGACATGAATATGTGACAATGTTCTTGCTATGGACCAAACAGCGTCGCACGAGGGCGCTCAAATCAGTACCTTGTGTTGCCACCAGCAGCAACAATCACTGCGCGACATCTCCTTGGCATAGACTGAATGAGTCTCTGAATCCGGGTACGTGGAATCCTAGCCCATTCTTTCTGCAGTGCATGTGGCAGTTGCGGAAGCGTCTGAGGCTCCGAGTCACGCTGGCGTACAAGTCTGTCCAGATCGTCCCATAGATGTTCAGTGGGGTTGAGATCTGGCGATCTTGATGGCCATGGCAGCACACTAATGTTCTCATTCTGTAGGAAATCCATTGTTACACGTGCCGTATGCGGCCTGGCACTGTCCTGCTAAAAGAGTTCTCTCTGATGATCCAAAATGGGAAGCATGTGACGGCGAAGAATTTCATCCCGGTAGCGTACAGCTGTCGGGTTGCCTTGCACAAACACAAGTTCATTTCTGCCTGTGTATGAGATGGCTCCCCACATCATGACACTGCCTCCACCGAATCTGTCAACTTGGGCGACGTAGTTGTTGGCAAAATGTTCATTGCGGCGTCTGTAAACAAGTTGTTGTCCATCACGTCGCTGTAGAAGGAAACGTGATTCGTCTAACGCTGAACCATACTCGCCACCAGTTTCCACCCCTGTACATTCGTGCACCAGCGAACACGTAACTGTCGATGTTGACGTCGCAGGACGGGGCCAACATATGGTCTCCTAGCCCGTAAACCAGCTTCTCGAAGTTGGTTCCGAATGGTTTGTGCAGACACCCTTCTCAAACCAGGTATGCGTCCAGTAGTGTTCGTTGCTGTGGCAGTTCAGTGACGCAAGTGCAGAACCCGGATGTAGCGAACTTCTGCTGCAGTTGTTATGCGAGGTCTTCCACTTCTGGGCCGGTCTTCAGCTGATTGAAACTGCTGGTACCTGTCCCAGAGACTGTGAAATGTTGCTCTGATGGTCGTTCATGTGGCGTACGACTGCTGACTGCGATCAATCTAATTAAAGTTAGCTCCACTATTACATGTGGATCTAAAGACAGCCATTTGGAGCTCATGTCCACCAATCAAAACCTTACTTGCAGAATCCTGCCAGCGATTTAAAACTAACAACACTGCGTAGTCCCCAATGTCCAGGTAACATTTCGTCTGTAAATAATAATTTAAATATTGACCAATCACACTTCGCCTTTTATAACGTTATTTGGGAGCATACAAATTCTATAAATATCGGGCGAGTCTATTTTAGTGGCCGCAGTACAGCAAACCATACCAATACGTACGGGTGGGTTATCAGTTTTCAATTTTACATTAAAAATGATTTATTTATTTATAAAATTAAAACAAACTAAATCAGTCTTCAGTTTTACATTACAAAGTATTTATTTTATAGAGCGTTGATAACTGTTTTAATGCATTCGTCTAATTCACACGAAACATGTCTCGGGTTACCCTCAGGATAATTCGTCTAATGTCTTTTCGTCAGAGTTTTTAAATCACTGCGTTGATTCTGCCCAAAGTAAGGTTTTGATTGGTGGACATGAGCTACTGGCTGTCTTTAGATCCACATGATAATAGTGGAGCTAATTTTAATTAGATTGGACTGCGATTCACCTAACTGGAGGTGGCCTATTCAATTTTTCGATTTGGCAGGCTTAGTCTTGGCATCTTGTAACTCGTCTACGTCGAAATGGAAATGAGTCATCATTGCAAGTATTGCAGCTTTAAATTACCCATGACTACCCTTATCCTTTCCCCGAGTTTACGTGCATTAGAGAAAATTGACCATAACTGTCCCGATTTCCTGCTATTGTCGCTTACATGTCACAACGTGCGTTAAATTTGTTTTAGAGCATTTGGGCATGCTGTCACATTAACAAACATGTTCAGAACTCGGGTAGAGAAAAAAAGAAGATATTTTGTCTAAATCAAACACGGGTCTTCGTTTAACCCAATGTCCTCTAGCTTTCTTACCGTCAGAGTATATATTTTAGTAATAAAAAGTCCAAAAGTACGTTACGTAAGTACGCTGTTAAATACATCCACCCACCCTCTACAACGTTACATAACGTTTAACGTAAAAGACCCCACCTCGAGCGTTACGTAATATTAGAGACGTCGATAACTGTATCAAATGTCCGTCTAGCTCTCTGTCGTCAGAGTACTCGGGTTAGAGAGCGTTGATAACTGTCCAAATTAATGTCTACATGTCTTACCGTCAGAGTACTCGGGTTAGAGAGCGTTGATAACTGTCCAAATGTCCGTCTAGCTCTCTTACCGTCAGAGTACTCGGGTTAGAGAGCGTTGATAACTGTCCAAATGTCCGTCTAACTCTCTTACCGTCAGAGTACTCGGGTTAGAGAGCGTTGATAACTGTCCAAATGTCCGTCTAACTCTCTTACCGTCAGAGTACTCGGGTTAGAGAGCGTTGATAACTGTCCAAATGCCCGTCTAACTCTCTTACCGTCAGAGTACTCGGGTTAGAGAGCGTTGATAACTGTCCAAATGTCCGTCTAACTCTCTTACCGTCAGAGTACTCGGGTTAGAGAGCGTTGATAACTGTCCAAATGTCCGTCTAGCTCTCTTACCGTCAGAGTACTCGGGTTAGAGAGCGTTGATAACTGTCCAAATGTCCGTCTAGCTCTCTTACCGTCAGAGTACTCGGGTTAGAGAGCGTTGATAACTGTCCAAATGTCCGTCTAGCTCTCTTACCGTCAGAGTACTCGGGTTAGAGAGCGTTGATAACTGTCCAAATGTCCGTCTAGCTCTCTTACCGTCAGAGTACTCTGGTTGGAGAGCGTTGATAACTGTCCAAATGTCCGTCTAGCTCTCTTACCGACAGAGTACTCGGGTTAGAGAGCGTTGATAACTGTCCAAATGTCCGTCTAGCTCTCTTACGGACACAGTACTCGGGATACTTCTTAACTCACAATGAAACAAAAAATCATAAGATTTACCACAGACATCAAAATCAAGGTGAAATGAAATGATTTCAATTTTCAGGGGATTTTAGAGAGCTATAGTTTGCATTTACCTCCATTTTGTCAGATGATTTCACTACAACAAGTGATGGATGCTTTCTTATTTGACCTTTCAGAGGATTTTAGAGAGCTATAGTTTACATTTACTTCTGTTTGTCAAATCGTTTCACTACAACACGTGATGGATGCTTTCTTATTTGACCTTTCAGGGGAGTTTAGAGAGCTATCGGCGAGACTGGACGAGGTCACTGAGCAGCAGAAAGAGACTACGTCACTGTTAGAGAAAACCAAAACAGATGTGTCAAGCCTCAGAACGGAACTAACCGAACTCGATCAACGCATGAATGAAAAAATGATGAAATCTAACTCTCTGATGTCAAAACAACGGTGAACGAGAAACAACTCCAAGCAGATAACGATCGTCTGAGAAATGAAGTGAACGAAGTGAAGGAGAGGATGGATAGACAAGATAACACTGTAAGTGGTTTGCAGTCAAGTCTGGACACTCTCAGCAGAGACCACAACAATGTCACGGTGTGGATGGATAGACAAGATAACACTGTAAGTGGTTTGCAGTCAAGTCTGGACACTCTCAGCAGAGACCACAACAATGTCACGGTGTGGATGGATAGACAAGATAACACTCTAAGTGGTTTGCAGTCAAATCTGGACACTCTCAGTAGAGACCACAACAATGCCACGATGTGGACTGCAGTGAGTAATAGAAAAAGGAGTGCACGGTTTGATTGAAAACCACAAAAACGTTACCGAGTGGACGGCTAAAGTAGAAACCGGGCTGTACGATTTGACTCATAATCAGTCTAACGTGACGGAGTGGACAGCGCACGTGGAGAGGAACACATCGGACTGGATAGCTGCATTTGAGAGGAACACGTCGAACTGGGTAGGAAGTCTCGATTATCGAGAAAGTAGTCTAGAGAACTTCGTGGAGTTCAGCAAACACCAGACCAGAGAGACGTACGTGGAACTCTTCAGCAAAGTGAGATACCAGTGTAAGTACACGTGCTTTTTACTTACAGTTAAAATGTAAACAAACTGATACCAGCGTTAGTACACGTGCTTTTTACTTACAGTTAAAATGTAAACAAACTCTGATATCAGCATCAGTACACGTGCTTATTACTTAGTTTAAATGTAAACAAACTACTAAGCGTGTATGTACACGTGCTTATTACTTGCAATTAAAATGTAAACAAACTCTGATACCAGCGTATGTAGATGTGCTTATTACAATTAAAATGTAAAAAAACTCTGATACAAGCATAAGTACATGTGCTTATTACTTAGTTTAAATGTAAACAAACTCTGGTACCCGCGTATGTACATGTGATTATTACTTAAAATTAAAATGTAAACAAACTCTGATAAAAGCGTTAGTACGCGTGCTTATTACTTACAGTTAAAATGTAAACAAACTTAGGTTTCGGCATAAGTACACGTGCTTATTACTTACAGTTAAAATGTAAACAAACTCTGATACCAGCGTTAGTACACGTGCTTATTACTTAGTTAAAATGTAAACAAACTCTGATACCAGCGTAAGTACACGTGCTTATTATTTATAGTTAAAATGTAAACAAACTCTGATACCCGGGTAAGTACACTTGCTTATTATTTACAGTTAAAATGTAAACGAACTCTGATACCCGCGAAAGTACACATGCTTATTATTGACAGTTAAAATATAAACACTTAGATACCAGCGTATGTGCATGTGCTTATTACTTACAGTTAAAATGTAAACAAACTGCGATTCCAGCGTAAGTACACATGCTTATTATTAGTTAAAATGTAAACAAACTTAAGTTTCGGCATAAGTACACGTGCTTATTATTTACAGTTAAAATGTAAACAAACTCAAATACCAGTGTAACGTTACAAGTGCATTTACAGTTTTCATGTAAAAAATTTTGATGTGTGTGTGGGCTTATTTTTACAGTTAAAATGTTTTGAAAACTGATAGGTAGTACAAAATTTGTTATTTGCAGTTAAATGCAAACAAACTCAGATACCAGCGTAAGTACACTTGTGGCATTTAAATAAAATGTAAACATTCCTTTGTTTTCCAATTAAAGCTTAAAATGTGAAAAAACTGATACCATGTAAGTACACAGCTTATTCTTGTTAAAATGTAAACAAACTCCAGTGGTACAGCGCTTAGTACAGGTGCTTATCACTGATAGTTAAAATGTAAAGAAACTCAAATACCAGTCCTGTAAGTGGGAAAGTGCATGAGGTTTTAGTGCTACTTTTTTCTGTCCTGGACGAAGGAGCCGGCTAAGTTGACACCTGCGTTTTTGACAGGCAAGTGGTAACACAAATTTGTTCTGAATGTGCAACCAGTTAAAATGTAAAAACATATGACCTGACCTGACCTGACCTGACCTGACCTGCTTTATTAGTATGTGTAACTTACATATTGAGGCAGCGGTTTTCATTTATATCTTTTTATTGACCAAATGTCAAACAATGGAAAGAGACATAAAAAAAAACACCGAAAAAAGAAACACACTTTAGCAGCTAGTGTTCGAGATTAAAAATTTGGGACAGTATCCCAGTTGAATACTAACATTTCAAAATCTGGTATCCCATCTGAGAATTTAGTATTCCACTTAAATGAAATTCATAAATAACATCGTCACAAACTTGGACGACACTGTTCTCGTTCCCAGTCTATTGCAACGCCACATTCACAATAGCGGAATTCATGAAATTTGCAATCAAACGGAATCTATTTTTGAATAATACTAACATAAATTAATATTTAGCAGTAATTTAAAAGTGATTCTGACTTTATTAATGATAAACCTAATTGTATCAATTTTCTGCAGATGTGGAATCAATATCTCAAATAAAATTTGAAGGGAGGAAACATCAAACAGTCCAGTGTAGCATTAGACTGGGTATGAGTTGGGGGAGATATTGTTATGGCATAGCATTAGACTGGATATGAGCTCGAAAATACTGTTACTTAACTTCACCAACAAATGACGGCTTTCAATGTTTAGTGAAAAATAAAAACGCAGGAAATAATAATTTAAAAAAACAACATTATATGGTATCCCGGTGGGATACTGGGTTCTTGGAAGTCTGGTATCCAAAATTTAATTCTGGAATCCCCGGAATATCGGGATACCGTTAATCTCGAACACTGCGTTACACATGAACCAGTTGTACTTTAAAATAGTCCGAAGTGTCATTAAAAAAGAATTTGTTTCCTTATTAACCAATGTGCTGACGTGTCGTTAAACAGACATTCCTTTCATCTCTTCCACAGCTTTGCTGCTGCTGCTGGTTCTGGTTGCGTACGTCTGGATGTTGGCGTTGACGATGTGTGTAAAACAGAAGTCGGCGGCCAGAAGCAGTCTGTACTACCCCGAGTCACAACACTTTAACCGCACTCCTCACAGACCAGACCAACTGGTAACTATAGTCCGTCCCATCAGTTTATGAAAATGATTTTTGTAAATAATTTAAGTTTGATTTGATGTAAGACGAAAAGTAAAAGCATTTTGAAAATAACATAAAAATACTACTTTTTTTAGTGTAATTTACAAATCATTTGGCTCATAAATAAATAAGTTGCAGTGAATTCCATAGCATTAAAAAAGGCATTCTCTGCGGGGCGGACTACAAGTCATCCGATTCAGGAGGGCGGGACGTATCCCAGTGGTAAAGTCCTGACCTGATGCGGTATTGGTCGGAAATCGATCCCCGTGGGTAGGTCCATTGGGCTATTTTTCGTTCTACCCTGTGCACCACGACTGGTATACTAAAGGTCGTGGTATGTGGTATCCTGTCTGAGGGATGGTGCATATAAAATATCCCTTGCTACGAATGGAAACAATGTAGCGGGTTTCCTCTCTAATACTATATGTCAAAATTACCAAATGGTTGGCATCCAATAGCTGGTGATTAATAAATGAATGTGCTCTAGTGGTGTCGTTAAACAAAACAAACTTTAACTTTGATTCAGGACCTCAGTTTCTAGGAAGAATAGTCCTACAGGACCTTCATTCCTTAGGAATCGTAGTCATACCGGGACTTGATATACCAGTCGTTATGCACTGGCAGGAACGAGAAATAGCCCAATGAGCCCACTGACAGGGATCGATCCCATGCAGACCGACCGCGCATCAAGTGAGCATTTTACCACTGGGCTACGTCCCGCCCCTAACTGGTAACTAAATCACTTGATTCAGGACCTCGGTTTGTAGGAACAATAGTCCTACAGGACCTTCATTCCTTAGGAATCGCAGGCCTACCGCGACTTGCATACCAGCTTTATTACATTTGTAGTTTGTTTACATGGTGGTGTCAAATTAATCAAAGTATATCTGGCAGCCTTCATTCCGAAAGTGTTCGACTTTAATTACCATTGTTATTATTGATATTATTATTATTATTATTATTATCAGGAAGTAGGCTCGTGGGTTTAAATAGAGGATTTGGCAGCCTTCTTTCCTAGAGTGTTCGACTTTAATTACTATTGTTAGAATTTATATGATATAACACTTATGAAATAACATTTTTATTCCATTTGTACTAAAGTCACCTCCATCTGTGATATGAGCACAAATTTATTTGATGTCATTATTATTATTATTATCATTTTATACCTTACAGTAGGCTCGTGGGTTTAAATAGAGGATTTGTCACGAACACATTTTTTTAATGCCAATTTGCAAATACACAGGTTAATAAAATAACCGAGTTTCTGACATGTTAATCGGTATTTGTAGAAGGTTCATGTATTCCATTAGGAGCAAAGAATCTTTTTTATGCACCTCCCACAGACAGGGTATGAAATAACATTTTTATTCCATTTGTACTAAAGTCGCCTCCATCTGTGATATGAGCACAAATTAGTTTGACGTCAGGCATCTTAACTAAATCATTTAAACACCTTACGGTCAGGTATACAGGTCTTGTTGCCTTGTAAACGGTTTTTATGACCCATTAACAGCAACACATTATTACCTAGAGACCGTGCCAATTTGCATATCATTATTAAATAGGTTTGTTTACATGGGTTAATACATTAAATTATCACATGGGTTTATGACATGAGTGTTCGATAATTACCATTATTATGGGTTCAAATCAGAATATGTTTTATGATTGAGCTCTACTTTTAATAATAATAATAATAATAATAATAATAATAATCATTATTATTGTTATTGTTATTATAACCTAGTAGGCTCGTGTGAATACAAAGAGGATTTCTCACGAGTGTTTTTTAATGTGGAAAATATCAACCGAGTCTATGTTAATCGGTATTTGTGGAAGGTTCTGTATTCTATAACACTTATCAAATAACATTTTTATTCCATTTGTACTGAAGTCACCTCCATCTGTGATATGAGCACGAATTAGTTTGACGTCACGCATCTTAACTAAATCATTTAAACACTTTACGGTCAGGTATACAGGTCTTGTTGCCTTGTAAACAAATTTATGACCCATTTACAGCAACACATTATTACCTAGAGTACGTGCCAATTTGCATATCATTATTACATAGGTTAATACACGAAGTTATCACATGGGTTTATGACATGACTTTCATAGGTAAGTTATAGGATAAATATATTTATCATGTATTAGCTAGCATTTCCAGTGTAATCAAAGTATGTGATATTTTTCAGATCACATACTTTCAGAATTTGTTAACTTTGCAGTCTTTTCTTTCCTCATTAGAGACAATGAATCACAACGCACGCATTGTTTTTCACACATATAATATACATACATACACACACACACACACAGACACACACACATATATATATATATATACACGACTTTCTTCTTTTCTTTCTCTTTTAAAGCTTTTTATCCTGTTTTCCTTTTCAGAGAACAAATCTAGTTATTCGGCTTGACTGTCTACTTCCACACCCCGCTCCTTGTCTCCCCCAATGCTAAATAACCAACCTTAATTTGCAGAGCTCCTTCCAACCCTATCGATCCCCAGAGGCAGCTCGACGTCCCACCACTGATGTTTGTGTTGTGGGTTTCTATACCGAGACGAGTCGCACCCATCTGAAGAGTGTGCGAGACATCTGCACTGCGTCTGCGACTGGAATGCAAGTCCGGGTTGAGGTGACTGGGTTCACAGTGCACCGACACGAGGATCTCGGATCGATTCCCCTCGCTAAGGTGTACGTGATGTTCGTCGACTTCAATGAAAGAAACGTCATTCTGGAAGATCCGCGTAAAGGACTTGGCGACCTCCGGCTGCTCACCGTCTGCTCTCTGTGGGCTCTGGGCGGTAAGCACCATTTATGTCTGTTTTTCTGTCTGTCTCCTGTCTGTCGCCTGTCTGATAATCTGTCCATATATAGTCAGACCCATCTTCCTACAAAGAGGACTTGGGGATCTCTGGCTGCTCACTGTGCGCTCTTTGTGGGGTCTGGGCGGTAAGCACCATGTCTGTCTGTCTGTCTATCTCCTGTCTGTTTTGTCCATATAATAATCTTTACAAAGAGGACTTTCTAGTTGCTAGACATGCGCTCTGTAGAGTCTGGCCGGAAACCACTATGTCTGTCTGTATGTCTGTCTGTATGTCTGTCTATAGTCAGAGCATCCTCCTACATAAAAAACATTTTGTGAATAATTTCAATAGTTTGGCGTAAGAAGAAAAGTTAACTATTTATGTATATAAAAAACGTATTTCATACATTTGTCTTATATGAACAAAAATATAACAGTCTGGTTTCGCAAAAAAAAACAAAAAAAAAACCTCTCATGTGAAAATATATGTCAAGTTATCTTTGACTTTGCAGTCCTGGATTCAATGATGTTGTTCAGATAACAGCAGGGAAAAAAATTAGATCAGGTGAGGTTAATTTTGGCGGGAACAGGTGGGGAAATACCCAGCGTTCAGTGCTACTGTTCTAAGAGCCACTGTATTCAATCAACCATCACCTGTCACTAATTACACCTGCCACCGAAAACATAACAATCCAATATCCAATCTAAACCAACCAACCGATAACATTACCCTCACTATTAATATATAAACTGTAATAAGGTAAGTGACTAACTATAAACGATTAACACCCGAAATGTCTAATTAATAATATATTTAATGACACAACTTCACTGTTTACAACCATATAGCTGTGATATACATGTGTCAGTCTTGTAATTCGGTTGTCCGTCTGTCTACCTCTTCACCACTTTCTCTGCCCGTCTGTATAACCCTGACACATCTGTGTGTATAAAAAAAATATATATATATATTTATATTTTTTTTTATTTTATTTAAACTGCTAGGTGACGTCATACTGGTTTACGCGGGAGATCTGGGTTCAAAAGGCCTGGAAGAAAATGAACTCTTCAACTATGGTCTGACGTCAATCAACCACCATGCGGAACTCTCAAAGCTGAAAAACCAACAAAGGATGTTGAGCGTGCACAAGACATTTACTCCATATCAGCGCAACCACATCAAGGACATAGTGGCAGCGAAATGTGTTTAGTTTTAGTATTGCGTTCACCCCCCGACACTCCCTTGAACATATTATATGATGATTTAATTGTTTATTAAAGGGACATACCCTAGTTTCAACCCGTGACAATCAACACTAAGTTTAGTTAAACTACAAACCTAAAACACATTTGGATAAAGTTAAAATTGAGTGAAACACTAGTCTGTGACTTTGAAATGGTGAAATACCCTTTAAAAACAGACTAAAACTCGACTCCATATCTGTTTCTTCTCAGACGCATGTGCGTTTTTAAAAATATGAGAAATGCATTTTGTGATATTAAAACCACCAGGATGACCAAAGACACTTCGAATGTACGGAAATTGATAATCTAAACCATAAAATCTCTATAAAGTATGATTTCAGTTATCAAAAACGGCTATAATAGTCCAAAATATATCTTAGTTTTTAAAAACTAGGGTATATTTATTAAAGCTTCAAATGATAATATACATAAAATTATACAAAACAGACATAAGATATATTGCCACCTAGCCTAAATAGAGTTATTGGACACCTAAATTATTCTGTTACCTGAAACTAAAATAATGTTACGATATAATAACATGATAACAATAATAAATATACGTACGTGCGTGCATGCGTGCATGCATCCATCCATCACACACACACACACACACACACACACACACACACACACACACACATATATATATATATATATATATATATATATTGTGATGACTGTCCAATAACTTTCTTAACTGTGTGCTGTGATCTGGACTTTTCTCACGTAATTTTAGTATTGGACAAAATAGAATATTTATTTTTACATCAACATCCAAAATTGCTTGTACTGTGTAATCCTCCAACAGTAGAGACATGTTATCACAAACAATTCTCTGGGCTAATGCAGTTTTGTCGTGTTCGCAGTATTTCGAAACGTTCTTGTTATTATTGATCGTTTGGATGCATAGGCACTTGATGACAGTATTTTAAGGATACTAAAAGTTAACCATTTCCCAATGACACTAGTACATGCACAACAGTATTTTAACTACATTCCACAAAGCTTCATACTCTTTACTGCCAGCTGCCAACAAACCATTTCCCAATGACACTAGTACATGATACGGTGGTTACTGCATTGAGTCAGATACTGAAGTCAAACCATTTCCCAATGACACTAGTACATGATACGGTGGTTTCTGCATTGAGTCAGATACTGAAGTCAAACCATTTCCCAATGACACTAGTACATGATACGGTGGTTTCTGCATTGAGTGAGATACTGAAGTCAAACCATTTCCCAATGACACTAGTACATGATACGGTGGTTTCTGCATTGAGTTAGATACTGAAGTCAAACCATTTCCCACTGACACTAGTACATGATACGGTGGTTACTGCATTGAGTTAGATACTGAAGTCAAACCATTTCCCAGTGACACTAGTACATGATACGGTGGTTACTGCATTGAGTTAGATACTAAAGTTAAACCATTTCCCAATGACACTAGTACATGATACGGTGGTTTCTGCATTGAGTTAGCCACAGGCCCACTGTGACCGAAAGCCTGTTGTAATCAATAAATGTCTACTATTGTTTTAAAATAGCATTTTGTTAAAATAGCAGACGCCTACCCCCTCCCCCCATGTGCAATAAATATTCAGTAGTATTTTTGTTTTGTTTTATTTTGTCCTTAACATCACCCCATTTACAACAGAATATTATTCCCGGCCAGGACGAACTGAGAAGTTTTCCCGTCCCACTGCAAAGTTTAAAACACGAAACTACGTGAACTTTTCCCATAATAAGTACACTTAATTTTACAGCTTAAGTTGCACATATTTCCAAAAATACCTTATGATTTGAAATAAGTGGTATTAAAAACACTTCATCAGGACTATAAAAAGAACAAGGTTTGCAACTCCGACCATCTCGGACGGACGTAAAGTTTAACCTTTCAGGTCAATCAATCAAAAATTAAATAACGTCGGGGAAAAGATCGTACAAAATACAAAAAAGTAAACAGATATGTGAAGCTAAAAGTATCCGAACAGGTTCAAAACATTTCCAATTTACGGCTTCCATAGTACTGGAATGTTGCTCACTAATAATATACATTGTCCAATAACTTTCAAATTACATGTTATGTTAATATTTGTAATATACACCGTAAATGAAAATAATGCAATATAATTTTCTATCGTGGTATTAATTAATCACGGAGTTAATGTTGAATAGAAAGAAGCAGACGACAGACTAAAGCTTAGCAGTTTATGAGTACATGGTTCATACAGGCTTAAACAGATTGTTTTCAAGGACTTTTCTGCTTGTTTTCAAAGACTATTTTTCAAGTACACCTATACCGTAATCAATTAAATGCAACCCATAAGCATCTATGACATTGACTGTAATACCAGCCTAAACCAATAAATAGTATTACCTGTAGGCTTTTTCTGTGAAATTGTTTTACGCTAATTTTAGATTGAAAAAGCAATTACGAAATGCTAGTTTTATGTTTATGCACTTTAGACATTTCCAGTATTAATTGCAAACGGAAGCTGGACCAAAAAGCAATTTATTCATTGAGCAATTGTGTGCATAACGTAATTATTAAATGAAATGATATTTATTTCGTAAAGGTAGATCTCTTCCTAGCGTAACGTAATTTCTGATTGGCTGTTATGACGTCACGTGGTACTTATGACAAAGTATAAAAGTCTGACGTCAATGGACAAAAGAATACCGGCTCCTTCTACCTAATCCCAAAGATCATTGCTGCTGGCGGAGACACCAAGGGAACTAGAATGGGAGAGATGGAAGAGGAGGACAACATAAGGAATATCAAGCAATTTGACAGGGGACGGAACCCAAAGGAAACTCCAGAACTCGCTGGCCTTACCTCCCGGACATACATAATTACATGGAGTCTCCCTGGGTTGTCATGCCACGATCTGAACAGATCGGGCCGTTTTAAGGCCATATGGGCAACCTAGGGAGACACCTCAACATCCACAGTTCCTAATTACTGAGCTACTCTCGGCCTACCAAAACTCCAAAGCTATACGTAACTCCATACCTTTTCATTTAGACCGACCATTCATAATTACGCCTAATTTCCTTCATAAAAAATGCGCACCCATTTCCCTTTGGCTTAATCCTACGGGATATTCCAAATTACAAAGCACCATACCACCCTCCAACTGTTACCGGCTTCGGTCGGACTGCTGGTGCTCCCTTGCACATGTCAGTGCAGGCGGTCCCTCCTCCTCCAACCCAACCCTTTCCTGTCCTGAACAGGCATGCGCTACAACAGCTCGCTCTGAATGTGCACGTTAAACACTTTGGTCTGGGTCCTGGACGTCAAGGTTGTTCTCCCGCTCGTTCGCGGTCTGACAAGCAAACATTACAAGCATGTCTTGTATTACATACATTTAAATTGACACTGGAATAATTTTAACTTATATTTTGAAAGTAAATTTTATTAACTTACCATCTCTATGTAATTAATTTACTGGAGATACAGTCCTCACTGCTTTAATATAACTGGAGCTGAAAGGAAGAGATCTATCTTTCTGTTGGAAACTTACCTGAGAACATTAACTTTATTTTCATTTACTCATAACTTTTAAATAAATACATATGATTCAAGCACGTGTGAGACACCTGTATGTTTTTGTCATAACTGTATGTTTTGTGATATATTTTATGTACTACATTTTTGAATCTGTTGTTGTATAGTTTTGAATCAGTTTTGAATCAGTTGTTTATAAATAGCATGACGTGATGACCTATAGATCAGTTGAAAACCATGTCTCGGTAGGAACGGTATCTCGATGGATTTACTTTACTTGATATATGTTTTCTCCAATATCCATAGCAAAAGTAGGGTAGTGTGTAAGTGTGTCCCTGCATGTGTCCCTCCAGTCTAAAATGTGTTCCTCTAGTGTAAATATATGCCCCCGAGTGTGTCCCTTGGCTGGCTCAGTGGGTTCATGGTTGGGCATTTTATAAATCAGATGAGAGCGCAAGTTCATTTATGTTTGGTACTTCTGTGTGACAGACAGACACAAATTCATATGTTAAAATAACACGAGAAAGTCACAGGAAGAAGGTATATAAATAAAATAGTTTTGAAAACTCGTCATTTTAGGTAGAACCTTCAGAGGAGCAACATGTCAGACCAATACAAGTTATATGTACCCGACGTGGACAAGTGGACCCGTTTCTACAAGCTGCAGACACACGGCAAACTTCAACCTCATTTTCCAGTTCAACGTGATGGGAAATGTCAGATAATGTACAGCGTGGATCAATGTCTAGAACTCTACGATCCCATGTGGAAAACATAAAAAGAGGAAAAGAACATGGTCTCCCCCACGCTACAGGTTTTAGCTTTTTAATAATTTTACATGCTCCTATACCACAGGTTTCAAGCATAACGCTACAGGTGGTAGAGCAAGCCAAGGCCAATCTGAAACGGAAACAACAAGAACAACAAATTGGTACGGGTTGGAAAGCCCTTAAACGGCAGAAGCATTTCTAAATAGACTATAAAAGGAATCACATTGGCCAGACAACGTCATGTCATTTAGAGTTGTCATGCAGAGCACATGTTCAGAATGTGGTTTCACATTTTCGAGAAGAGACGCCATGTTAAGATATTTTCAACAAAAACATGCTAAAGGTCTACCACCACCACCACCACCACCACCACAGCAGCAGCAGCAGTCACCACCACCACAGTAGCAGCCGCCACCACCACCGCATGTTGCGCTTAAGGCCTCTCGATGTAATCCATTTTATATATTATATGTGTAGTTGTCTCTATAGAGTCCAGAGATTGTAATTTAGAAATAAATGAAAAACCAAACCAAAATTTCGCTAGTCCACACAAGTCCCTCTCGACACGATGGACGGACGGATGTAGGCACTGTGTTTTGTGGGACGGGACTTAGCCCAGTGGTAAAGCGTTCGTTTGATGCGCGGTCGGTATAGGATCGATCCCCGTCGGTGGACCCAATGGGCTATTTCTCGTTCCAGCCAGTGCTCCACAACTGGTGTAACAAAGGCCGTGGTATGTACTATCCTGTCTGTGAAATGGTGCATATAAAAGATCCCCTGCTGCTAATCGAAAAGAGTAGCCCATGAAGTGGCGACAGTGGGTTTCCTCTCTCAATATCTGTGTGGTCCTTAACCATATGTCTGACGCCATATAACCGTAAATACAATGTGTTGACTGCGTCGTTAATTAAAACATGTCCTTCTTCTTCCGGTTTTGTTTTCACTGCAGTATACTGCCAATGATTTGAAAGTTTCAAATTTCGATAAGGATATTGGACATTTTTTAAGATACAACAAATACAACACGCACACACACACAAAAAAAGGTGTCCAACATCTGTAGCGTTTTCTGCTACTTATCAGTTCATTTTTTTTAACGAGAAATGGTTTTTATGGCTATTGATAAATTTTTGGTGTTGAAGTCAACTAGAATAAAAAACAGAAGGCACTGTGAAAAACCACCCGCGTGTGTGTCCACTGTGAACACAAAAACAACAACACAATAGACGTTATAAAATGAAGCCAAAAAACACCCTTTTTATACGCTAAAGGAGGTATCCCAAGGTCAGTCCAAGGACAGAGGGACTAGTCCAAGTAGGGGGTGGGGTGGGGGGGGGGGGTGCGTACATTTACCGCCAATGTCCCTAGATGCGTTATGCTTCCAACTCCGTTGGTTTGTTTACTTGTGCACGGTTCGTGCATTCGATTTGTTGTCGTCTGCTTGTCGTTCATTTGTAAGAGTTTTTCACAGTTCGACCGGCCTCGGTGGCGTCGTGGCAGGCCATCGGTCTACAGGCTGGTAGGTACTGGGTTCGGATCCCAGTCGAGGCATGGAATTTTTAATCCAGATACCGACTCCAAACCCTGAGTGAGTGCCCCGCAAGGCTCAATGGGTAGGTGTAAACCACTTGCACCGACCAGTGATCCATAACTGGTTCAACAAAGGCCATGGTTTGTGCTATCCTGCCTGTGGTAAGCGCAAATAAAAGACCCCTTGCTGCCTGTCGTAAAAGAGTAGCCTATGTGGCGACAGCGGGTTTCCTCTAAAAATATCTGTGTTGTCCTTAACCATATGTCTGACGCCATATAACCGTAAATAAAATGTGTTGAGTGCGTCGTTAAATAAAACACTTCTTTCTTTCTTTTTTCAGTTCGTAAATGGGGAAGGGGGTAAAAATAAAAACGTTATCTCTACCTACCCACCCTAATTTTTTTGGCATACAACAGGAACCAGACATTTTTTTACTTGGCCTAATTTTGAATCAATTCATTTGAAAATTGATAGTTTACAGTGGCGGATCCAGAAAATCCGGGGGGGGGGGGGCAATAACATGAGGCAGAATGCCAAGGGAACTTTGGAGGAGGTTTGGTACAATATATTCACAGGTATGAACGTAATGTCTATCTGTATTGATGTCAACTTTTAGTGATGGGTGTTGGTAAAACGCGGACCGAACCAGATCGCTTGGCAAACTGAATTTATTCCTGTAAAAAATATATGAAACAAAGTTTTCGTCAACTGTACCATGGGCGTACATAGGATTTTGAAAAGGGGGGGTTCCAAAATAGATTGCAGAGATATTGGGCATATATTTCTATGTTGAGTAAATATAATAATGTCAGATATATTAAATTATATAAAAAAGGCGATTTCAGGTGGGTTTCGGTCCAACCCATCGAACCCCCCCCCCCCCCTCCTATGTACGCCCATGTGTACATATTTCAGAAACCAGGTATTTTTTCCATATAGTAGCCTTAAAATGGAAACTGACGAACCACGATACTTTTGCAAACGCATGCGCCTGAATGGAGTTAGAAACGCTGCACACTTTTAAAATGTTTAATTACTACAGAACTAAAAACGTGTGTAGTATATTTCAGACAATGCACTGCTTCTTTGGTGAGAAACACATTTTACTACGTAGGCCTAATTCAAAGTGTTTACATAGAAAATCATTGTATATGTGGGCCAATAGAACCTACACCGCGCAGCATTGTACGGTGTACGACTTGCGTGCCTTCGAGCCTTTACTAGCTTTAGTCGCTCGCGTTGTCGGGATTCACCCACCACAGTCTAGACCCGCCCTGCATAATACCCTGCACTCGCGCCTGCTATTTACCTGCTGTTACTTCAGTTACTGCGAGTGCGAATAATTTGTACATGCTCATACACCACTAGAGTTTCGAGCATGTCCGTCCCGGGGCCTGTCTCTGGATAGCCAGGGGCTTGTCCCGGGACAGAAATAAAATAAGCGGACAATTTTGAAATTTACATCCAAAAATTAAATAGTGGGCCTTTAAAATTTTGATGCGCATCTCTAATATAATTAATAAAGAAAATTCTACTCATTAAATTTGGTCGCTAGATTAGATCGGGTGGGCAAAAAGAAATTAGATAAGATGGGGGTGGGGGGGGGTAGAGTTGAAAATGGCAAGAATTTTGAAAAAAAAATAAAAAATTACACGCCAAAAATAAAAAGAATTGACTGCTCGGTCGAATATTTATATAATTTGGAGCATTTTAGAAGGACAGTCCAAAAATAAATAAGAGAAAGAAGAGAGGATCGGACCATTTAATAATATTTTAAAAAAGAAAGTAATTTCGACATAAACTTTTGAACGAAGGTCTAAAAGTTTAAAGTCCGATATATATGTCCACGAGAGTGGCCTCGTTAAGGCCGTTAGGCTGGTTTCTACTTCGGAGAGGCTGGAGATTCCCGGAGTGTCGGCAGTTGGTCTTTTCGCTGGCGTAGTGTCTTAACTACACTGGAGTAGAGGGGGCCGCAGACTGCACTGATCATCTTGTGTATGGATCTGTATGGTGTCAAAAATGCCAAGGACCCATTCGGCGTCGTCAGGGGGCAGGGCTACCGGCGGCGGCTTGGTCTTGGCTGGTTGGGTGGTCGGTGATGTCGCCTTCCGCTTCGCCGCCGCAACAACAACATGTCCCTGTGCCGACTCAACGGGAGCGGTCGGTATAATTGACCGCTGCACCGGAGTCGGCGTCCGGGGAGTGGAGGTCGGTGGTACCGCCCTTGGAGGCTGGCACATCGCGATGTCCAGGCTCGAATACGGCTGATCCGGTGATGCAGGCGCCGATGGCGATCGCGTCCTCTCCGGCGAACTCGGTTGAGCCGCCAGCTTTGTTCCCCCCCCCCCCCCCCTGAGCCGTCCCTGGCACGGGTTTCTTCTTCCTCCTTCCTCTTCCAGTCCCTCCGTTCCTCTTCTTTGGAGGCGGGTCACCGTATACCAAAGACACGGTCGCCCGTGTCCCGGTATAGGTAACCCGGAACTCCAGTGGTGGGTGGGGCAACTCGAGAGCGCATGTAGACACGTCTACTCGCATCGCGAAAACAGTTGGGAGTCCGTAAGTCGAGAGCGCATGAAATTACGTCCAACTTCTTTGCTAGTTCGACTGAGTCTACTGACTTGAGACATTAAAGTCCTCCAGTTACTGCTTACTGGATTCATTCAACTGGAACAAATTTGTGTGCACCGGGAGCCACTCCATGTGTTACGTCTTGCTAAACTATATACAACTGCCGTTCTAGTTCAAAGTGTTGTTATAGTAACGCATGACGTCGTGGTTCTAACTAATACATCTAATATGTATATTGTAGAATGCCCCTCTAAACAATCTGGCCATGTTTTTTTCTCTCTAAATACTTTGCGCAATATTTCTGTCAAGTATTTAGTTTCTTGCTTATAATAATATTATTATTCCATGTACATACACATTTACAGTCTGTCTCACTCTTTTTTTTTTCATACTATGGAATTTACTACAAGTTATTTATTTCTGAGCCTATTGTTTTCAAAATTGCACACAAAAATACTTTTTAAAAATGTGTTATTTCCCAAACACTTTTTTTCTTACATCAAACCAAACTGAAATTAGTTTGTCGCAATTAATGTAAATAGTAAATTTGTGTAGTATTCAACCAGCGTATTCAGGGTCTTAAATTGGCTGAGACTCATGCCGGACATCCTGCGGGCCCGAATCATAGCTTGCTGTGCCAAAGAAAATAATAATAATAATACAGTTTGATTAATTAATCATCGACTGCCAAATTTTGGAACCATGAGTATTTTTACTATTAATGTATTAATTAAACTTACCTCACAGAAATGATTAATAAGAATAAATAATTATATAGAGAATACTAGTTAATGACGTCGGATATCTGCTTTATCCTGTGAAGGTAAGAATTCTCATTCGGCCTGAATAGGATAAAGCAGATATTCGACGTCATTAACTAGTTATTATCTGTATCCTGCAGACCATAAAAATTAAGGTGAAACGCTATTATTTCTGTTATTTCAGCGACATTGTACGATGACCTAGAGGTCAAATAAGCGATTTTGTACTGTAGGCTATGCGTGTGAATTACCAAATGTTTGACATCCAAATGCCGATGATTAATAAATCAATGTGTTCTAGTGGTGTCGTTAAACTTTAACTCGTTTGGATCACAACAAACTAAATCAGGTTGTAACTCGAACGTAAATACGTCATTCGGGGAATTCCCATTTCAGTGTCCGCGCCTGAAAGCTGAGGTGGTATTGTGCAGGTATGTAAGCTGCTCTGGTAAAACTGATTTTATAAATTTGTCACGTCTCAACACGTCGTCTTTTCGTTGCGATACTGACGTTGTAGTAGTCGATCTGTGAAATATATATAATTGTATTCGTGTTTAAGCAGTGTAACAGATGTTTGGCGACGTCTTGGTTTCCTGGTTTCGTATGTAGGTCACCAGTGTGGTTATCGACCAGCGCTACAAATGAGAAAACCAGTGTGACGGAGTGATATTTCAACTTATTTTCGTGCTTATATATATTGAATGTCATTTCATGTCAACTCATTTTCGTGCTTATATCTAATTAAGGTTCAAGCACGCTGCCCTGGTCACACACCTCAGCTAGCTATCTGGGCTGTCTGTCCAGGACATGGGCGTACATAGGGGGGTTTCGATGGGTTCGACCGAACACCCCCCCCCCCCCCACCCAAAAGCTTTTTTATATTTTATCTAATTGTATCTGTGGTTAGAGAAAAGAGGGCCCAAGATAGTGGTATTTTCCACCTACTCACATTGATCTCTGCAATCGAACCCCCCTTTTCAAAATCCTATGTACGCCCTCGACTCTGTGGTGGGAAGGTGTAGTGGTCTTCCACCTACGCATTGAGTCGTTAAAACTCGCTCTGGGTGGGAGCCGGTACCGGGCTGCGAACTATGTACCTACCCGCCTTATGTGTGATGGGTTAAGTTAACCACGACACCACCGAGGCCGGTATTAAATGTCTTTCTTTCTGTTAAATTATTTCCAATTAAGGTTCAAGCACGCAGCCCTGGGCACACACACACCTCAGCTATCTAAATGTCAGTCACGCCGTACGGAGGGGGTCAATTAACTCCCTTTGTGAATCTGATGACATTCAATTTTTATACCTATGTCATTTGATCCACTCATTATTTTTGTATTATTCTTTTTATTATTATTATTATTATTTATTTATTTATTTATTTATTAATAGGCTGATAGAGTTCAATTGAGACGAATCTGCTTATCACATATTATACTAAACTCCAAAGAAACAATGCGCCGGTCACATGATAGTAAAGGTAGGATGTCTGCTGCACGGTCTCAATCGTCTGACTTAAAATATCACCCTAAATATGTGTCTACTGAAGAAGAACACGACTCGATGCTATCAGACGACGAAACTCCGTTGGTGGATGACCCTACACACCACCCTGAAGCCTTCACTAGATACTCCCCTGGACACCACCCTGAAGCCGTCACTGAATACTCCCCTGGACACCACCCTGAAGCTGTCGCTGAATACTCCCCTGGACACCACCCTGGTAAAGACATCCAAGAAGAGCCTGATCACCACCCTGAACACAGACGTGAAAACCAGTGGAACTATGTGTCGTGGGCCGTCATTGCAGCACTGTGAGTAATTAGAAGTTATTATATATGTATGTTATACACACTAACCATGTGCGTGTACAGGGGGTGGGCTTCGGGGGTCGACCCTCTCCCCCCCCCCCCCCCCAGTGGCGTAGAGACCAGCGAAGGGGTCCATGGGGACCATCCCTCCCATCAAACCTTTTTATTTTTACTCTTTTAAATTTTTATAAAATACTGTGGGTTTAGCCCCCCCTCCCCCCCCGTATAAAATCCCCCCCCCCCCCCCCCCCCCCCCTTTCAAGAATTTGTTTTCTTGTTTTCAATACATTTTTAGGGGAACACGTCTCGACTCTGCTATATAATTCATTCGCCAGTCTAGACCCCCCTCCCCCCATGCACTTATAATTTTTTATAAACATTATTTTAAGACAAATTAGAAAATGGAGTCCTCGAGAACCAATGTTAACAAACAACAGGCGACTGATTTTTGCCCGAACCTGAATAACAACATTTATTTATTCATATTAGCAACAAAACAAAATGTTTTTTTTGTGTTTTTTTAACGACACCTGGTGTGACCACTAGAGCACATTGATTTATTAATCATGGACAATTAGGTGTCAACTATTTGGTAATTCCAACATAACGCCTTAGAGAGGAAACCCGCTACATGTTTCCATTAGTAACAAGGGATCTTTGAATATACACCATCTCACACACAGGATAGCACATACCTCTGCATTTCATATACCAGACTGGAGCGAGACTAGGATCGATCCTAGACAGACAGCGCATCAGGCGAGTACTTTACAACTGAGATACATCTCGCCCCTCATAAGCGTACAAGACAGGGAGGCGGGGGGGGGGGGGGGCCACTGCCCCCTAGTGATGGAGCAAATCCTACTATTCGGGCAAAAATGATAGAGATATTCGGGTAAAATGTGCTAATCTGAAGCCTTTTTACCATGTATGTTCATCATTACCTGCAAACTTAGTTGTAATTCATGCAAAAATGCGTAGTGATTTGTTTGTAGCCCTATATAGCTGTTTGGAAGTAATGCTAATATGAAAAATCCCAGTGTTATCCGGAGAAATCAAAAATCAATACACCAGGGAAGTACAGCAATAAAAAGTGTGGCACCTCAATCTAATCTACCTGCATGAAAATAGGGGGTCAAATACCATTTAAGAGATTTAATTAATATTTTTAATAGTAAAACCATCAGTTTGCTGAAAATTGCAAGTCATTTTTGGGGGACCCAACCTAGTTTCAACCTCTGTATATGACGGCAATAACACCGTATAACAAATAAAAGTGTATTTATTTATTGTCGTGGATAGTATATTTGCACAAAAATCAATGTAATATTTAAACC